>NW_024402799.1:0-58311 GCF_007990345.1 Gossypium hirsutum
AGCCTATCCATTTTTCCTTTCAAAATGTTACACATCACTTTCATTTATGGGTGGTCCTCTATCAGGGATTAAGTTAGTCGTAGAGCTATCATTATCACATTCACTTTGTCATTGGATTCAGATAAGTGTACCTGCCTTCATTATGCTACTTCACTTATCAACTCAATTACATCAACATTCCATCAATTCATTTCACTGAATTTAAGCTATTGATTATTCAATTCATACTATCGTGATTTATCATCATATAAAATAAACATATATATAAATTACAATGTTCAAATTAGTTAAAACCACATACATTGTATAAACATATCATAATTATAATAAATATCCAAAAAATTAATCATTCTAATTCACATTACTTATAACGGCATGATAAGTCATTATATATTTCTTTCCTCCCCTCTCCCATCCATTAGTATAAATACACACTTAATTAACTATCCATTTCACATTACTTAGAAATCAAACTGTCATATGTCACAAAAATTTTCTGAGCCAGATAAATAAATCCAATTCCCAGAACTAGACCATATGTTCTTGCCATAAAATTCATAATTTTGGTTGGCCAATTAATACAGTTATTCATTGAAGTCTCCCTGTTCTCTGTCTGACAGTTCCGACCCTTCTCACTAAAAATTAATTTCTCCTCGTACAAATTCGAATATGTCCCGTTGTTTCTCTTGAAAATAGACTATTCAGGATTCTAACATATAAATTTAAGCCCCTAATGTTTTATCCAATTTTTATGATTTTCAAATTCAGAACAGGGAACCCAAAATCATCTGACCTTGTCCAAAAATATCATATCTCATGATTACAATCATGCTACATATTCTTCTATAAGAACTAGACTCAATAATATTTAATTCATATTTTATCATCCCTAATCCATTTCTAAAATTTTGGTGATTTTAAAAGTAGACACTGCTACTGTCCAAAACAGTTTATGCAAAGTGTATTCCATTTCCAAATTCACATTCAACAATCAGCCTTACTCATAACCCCTCAATTAAGATAATTTTCTCAATTAATACTTTTCCTAGACATTAGAAGTTATTCATAACTATTGAAATTCATAATTCCACATGAAACTTTAACTTCAAACTCTTTTACAATTAGGTCCTAAACATTCACTTTCTATTCAATTCTTTCAATAAAATCAGCATATAAACAATTTAAAGCTCTAATTCCATGCCAAATCATCATATAGTTCCAGCACATATTCATAGCGACTTTCAATTTCTTTCATAGAATTAAAAAATAATGAATTCAACAAGTGGACCTAGTTGTAAAAGTCACAAAAACACAAAAATTTCAAGAAATAATCAAGAATTGAACTTACTTGAAGTAAAAATATGAAAAACCAGCTTGAAGGAACTCTTCCATGGTGTTTTTGCTGATGAGAATGCAGAAAAATAAAGAGAAATCTGGATAATTCCACTTTAGTCCTTGCTTCATTAAGTAAATTTTGCAATTTTCCAATTTTGCCCTTAATTCTCCTTATTTTCTTGCTGATTTCATGCCTTGCCGTCCAGCCCAAAGAGACCTTGGGCCTATTTGCCTTTTAAACCCTCTTTCTTTTATCATTTAAGCTATTTAATCATTTCTCACAATTTTGCATTTGATACAATTTAGTCCTTTTTGTTCAATAACTATCAGAACTTTAAAATTTCTTGACGAAACTTTAATACTAACTTAGTAACGCTCCATAAATATTTATAAAAATATTTATGGCTCGATTTAAAATTCTCGAGGTCTTAATACCTCGTTTTTTGATTCTAATTATTTTAATATTTATTTTAGTACGCTATTCACTATTTTAAATGTTTTTTCCTAACTTCACATTAACTTATACTCACTAAATTAATAATATTTCCTACTCATTTGTCGGATTTAGTGATCTCAAATCACTGTTCTGACACCATTGAAAATTAGGCTGTTACACCTTGGCTGGTCTACATTGACCAATTTGGAAAGCATGCTCACTATGTTAACTTTATTTTCCTTGTTTCCGGGGTTGATCTTTTAGCACTTTCTTCCATATCTATTTCCCACTTCTTATCGCATTTTCATCATCTCACCGGACATTACTATATCTGAAAACTCAGAGTAGTACTTCCCAACATATAGTCAATGAACGGAGCTTTTAGAGTATTGATGAAAAGCACCATAGTCTCCTTTTCCAGAAGAGGCAGTTGGACTTGTGTTGCTTCCTCTCTCCATCTTTGGGCATATTGCCTAAAGCTCTCATTTTTCTTCTTTTCCATATTCTACAAGGTAATTCTATCGGGTGCCATGTCTGTTACATGGCTATACTACTTCATAAAAGCTTGTACTAAGTCCTTCCATGAATTGATTTTAACACGACTCAATGATTGTACCATTTAGCTGCTGACCCGACCAGACTGTCTTGGAAACAATAGATTAATAGTTGATCGTTATTAACATATCCTGTCATCGTTCGACAGAACATTGTGATGTAAGCTTCAAGACAACTAGTCCCATTGTACTTTTCAAACTCTAGACGGGAACCAGACTCAGATCCTTGGCATCAATGCCACAGTAGAAGTCAACATTCTCCATTGCCTTCAATTTTCCCTCCAACCATTTATACCGATCCTCGAGTTATTTTGGTAGTCCTATCTTTGCTTTTTCCGTTTCATCTAGGTCAGGAACTTCAGGAATGGTTGGATTGCCCCCGGATTGGAGCTGAGCCTATCGAGTAATCTACTGGTGTCGAGGTACCAGCCTGATATTTCTGGGTTCTGATAATAGGTACACCTTGCAGCCATGCCTGAGCATTTGTCGGGGTGAAACCCGGAGGGTAGAGAGGCTCCTCATTCTTCTTCCCAGTATTGATCATAGTGCTTTTTCCTTTTTCTATTCCTTTAGTCAGCAATTAGGACAACTAATTCATTATATTCCTTTGAGACTCTAGCACTTGGTCTCTCATATCTTGTCGGATCTTTGTCAGTTGCTCTCACATTTAAATTTGCAATTGGCCTTGCATCTCTCATTAAAATGTTCAAGTTTTCCAATATTTGGTCCATATCTTTTGTCTTAGCATGGGTACTGTAACGATGCTTGGTTGGTAAGTTTTTATTGGTTCCCAGATTAACTGAAATAGTTTTCATTAAATAAGGTCATTTTGTGAAATCTAATACAAATGATGCAAATGATGCAATGCAAATGCATGGAATGAGTACAAAATAAAGGAAGACATTGAATCTAAATCCAATTCCATTAGAACAACTTTCTAGAAAACAAATTTTTTTACATAAAATGGATTACATATGCAGCCTTGCTTTGATATTCCAAGTGTAGACACTGATCCCTTTCTTTGTGAAAAGTCAAATCTCGCAACTTCCAATAGATGCCTCCACTAGCTCTTTTTTGCTTGATCCGGGACGCGACTTATTACTCACTTATCCTTGCGATGTTGGTTAGCTCCTTTAAGCAAGTCGGGACACGACGGCTCTCGAACAATCTTTATCGGCTTGAATCTTTAGACAATAAAACAAAGTCCTGTTTCTTCCGTGAACTATCAGCTTCTTTCATTGTGTTTACTTGGACCATATTCAGACAACCGTATATAATCCACTTTATCAATAAATCTATTTTCCATGACAAACTATTCTATTTAGCAATCAAATATGAATCAACACCTCCTTTCTATGATGATATAATGTAATGCAGTCATAAACAAAACAAAAACAAATACATTAGTACAGAAAAAATAAATAACCAATAAAACACCTATTCAGGTGACCACTAGACTTCGAGTACGGTCTACCTAAAGTGAACTCTTAGGGTTCACTATATATGACTCGGTTCTAGAGAAAGGGTACATGAACCAGCAGATTCCTCAATCCTCGCCCATTATAAGCTCATATGGATCAAGTTCAGTTCAGGAGAATACATTTTCCTATGACCATGCAGAGATGAAAATCTCACGAAATCATAGGTACGGATGTATCCCGAAAGTAATCCATTAGCCCATGCGGAGGTGTAACCACTTAAAGGTGTAACCACAACGGTCATGCAATGCAATTCAATATTATTCTACAAGACTTGGACCACAACAATCATGCAAACAAATGCAACAAAGAATCATGATTCTCAAATTAAATTTTCAATTTTAGACAAAAGGACAGAAAATAATCAATTTTACGGCCTGACTCTCTTATTGGTCCCCAGTGGAGTCGCCAAGCTGTCGAAACCATTTATAGTTTGAAAAAAATAGGGATCAACTTTTTAAAACGAGGTATGGAGTCGCCACCAAACTTTTTTTGTTTAAGTGTGACTGAATCATCTAATAAAATATTTTATGAAAATATCAATTTTGGTCTACGAAATTGAGAAAACAGGTTCGGGAGTCGGTTACGTGCGAGGAAAGATTAGCACCCTCGCTACACCCAAAATTGGTACCAATTTGATTAAATAATGTCTTATGTCTAAGATTTTTTTAAAAAAACTTTGGAAATATGATTCTTCTAGAAACATTCGAATGGCTCAAGTTGGTCGTCAAAATTCTCTTGTTTCAAAGGAATTCAGCATCACATCCAGCACGATAGGACACGATCCTTTATACCTTCGAAACCATGATTAATTCTTGACTTCTAAAAGCTCATACATTGAAAATTATAAAAGGATGCCCAATTATTTAGTCCAACGAAAAATTGAAACCCAGCACGGTAGGGCACGATTCCTCGAATTTCCAAGCATTGAACATTACCTTTGTTTTAGTGAATTTTCAAATAAACAATTGTAAAACTAGCTCAAAACGCATTAATTTGACTTGAAATGAAAGGGAATAATTAATTTGGATCGATAAGTTAAAAGTTTCAGTTGTAATATGACTCTCGTGAATGAAAAGGCGAAATTATAAGCATGAGACAATATACATGAATAACATACTATACTCAGTGAATGAAAATAGTATAAACCTAAGAAACAAATTAACAAACACACAATAAAACATAACTAATCAAAGAAACATATTAAAATAAAATATAACCAATTTCCAAACGTAGATGAATAACAATTGAAATGATAATACAAAAGACTAATAAACAGCATATAATAATATATAAAATAATATGAAAATTGAAACACAACACTGATATACAAAACAATATGGTACTAAGAGCCAATATGATACAAAACAAATTAAAAACCATATGGAAAAATTTACAAATGAATAATGCATGCCGGAATTTGAAATAACTTATATGTATATAAAAGCTAATAGAATATAAATGATTATTAAAGTATGTGTTATGTAAAAAGAAATTCGAAATGAGTAATATATAACATAATTCAAATAAAACAAATTGATTTAATTAGTGATATATACAAATAATATATATATATATAAAGATACTAATATATGAAAGTATTTAAAATAAATAAATATACAATTTTAAATAGGATCCTTAAAGGAAACAAATTATACATAAATAAGTTTAAAAGAATATATATATAATAAATTTAAAAGAATTTATATAAAATAACACGAAATCAATAATGTGTACTTAGAGTAAAAATAATTTAATATAAATATGTATAATAACATTAAATTAAATATCATATAGATCTTTAAAACATAAAAGAAGTATAAAAGAGAAATTTTAAAATAGGCAAATTACAAGGTAAAACAATTTTTAAAAAAGATACACCTGAAAAATATGCAAATAATAAACTAATCTAATGCAAAAAATCAATGAAATAACACATTAATATAAAAAAATGAGAGATAAACGTATTAAAATAAGGTAAAAGAATCACATAAACTAAAAAAACTCAATTGAAACAAGAACAAAATTTAGAGGTTAATTTATACATAAATCCAATTATTAAAATAGAATTTAGGATCATAATTAAATACGCCCAAACAAACAGGGACTAAAAATGAAAATATCCCGAGTCCCAAAACGCGGAGCTTAGGCGTGGAATGAATTGAAGCAGTGCGCAAATTTCAAAGAAAAATTAAAAAACCGAAGAGATCAAAACAGGATTCAATTGAATGGCTCAACAAAGAAGGGGGACTATGCGCAAAATTGACCTTTCGAAGTGAAAAGGCGCCGATCCGGGCCTCCAAACGGGTCAACGTGCCGATCCTTCTTCCCCCTAAATGGCACCGTTTTATACTCCATAAAAAAACAAAAGAAAAACCCTAAAATAAACCCCTAATCACTTTAATCAAAATCAAAACAAAAAATCTAAGCTTCATATCTCTCATATTCGGCCGAATCAGATAGTTCTTCGCCTATCCGTCACTCCGCCATCATATTCGGCAGACGGTCCTAATCTGGCCCTGTTCGACCACGAATCCGAGAGTTTTGCTATTCTTAAACCTCACAATCCTTATTTGAGCTCCGATTTCTACGAAGCAAACAAGGATTCGAGGGCCTTTATCGAGATAAGTATCTTCCCTTTCATTTATTTTTATTTTTTTACTCATACAATAACAAAAATCAAAAAGATAAAAGCAAAATGAAAAGAAAAATGAGATTTAAAATTACCACTTGAAAACTGTTGTTTTCTATATAGATTTGTATGCGTTTGGTTTCGTATTTCTCTGAAAAAAGATCCCATTTACATCGTTTTTCTGGCTTTTCATAGCAGAATAAAGAAAAAAAAGAATAATAATCATAATAAAAATACAAGCAATTTTCCTTTTGTTGTCAGTCTGTTGTGGGTTGTTATTTTGTTGCAGGTACGAACGGAGCCAGTTGGATGATGGCGCACGTGGCAACGACGAAGAAGGCACACATGGGGCTGGCACGGAGGCAACAGCGATGCTGGAGGCTGCTGAAAGTTGTTGCGGCGCAAAGGATGGTGCTAGGGTTTTCTAGAAATTTTATATTTTGGGCCAATTTGTGTTAGGGTTTATTTGGGCTTGGTTTAGTTGTTGGGTTGTTGTAAATGGACTATGAACACTTATTATTGGATTTTATTTTGTTATTTTGTTTTGCATTTTTTATTTTAGTTTTGGTATGGGCCTGGGCAAAATGGGCCTATTACATAACACATAACGCTTTATAATTGGTCCAAAAAATTTGTTGTTTACACATCCATTAAATATCCGCGAGTTTCCTTCATGGTCGTCTTCAATATAGCCCTATCTCCAACCCAACAACAACCCTCCTCTTAATTCATTTGCTTAACATACAGACCTTGAACAAAACCAAGCTTATTACGCACCTTAACCATTTTCGATGCTTGTAGTTTAGTCTCAACTAAGAAAATTACATGGGACATCTAACTCATAGAAAAATCTAAACATAAATATGTTATCTCCAATATCAATAATAGCCACAGCCTTTATAAAATGCCATAGGTTCGCCAAAGTGTTGCGCATGGGCTAGAAATAAATAATAATTGCAATTAAAAACCTGCCCACTAGGCAAAACTCAAAGTTTGAACTGAACTCACCTTCCAAATTAACCTGCCAGGCTCCTTCCCCATCATCAATAGATAAACATGCTATCTCATTATCCATTGAAAACTCGGTAGGAGAAGTGACAAAAAAAAAAAAATAACACAAGCAATTAAAGAAAAAAAAAAGAGAAGAGAACATGCTACAAGAGTTTACAGGAAAAACGTGCTACAAAAGCCATCAATAATTTTAAATTTAAATTTTAATAATTTAAAATAGGGATAAATCTTAAAATTACACATAAACTTTAGTTCAATGTAGAATGTTATACATGAATTTTGATATTATAAAATTTTATACATGACATTTTAAATTTGATTTAATTTTCACAAACCACTAATACCATTATTAATATAACATCATTTTATATTTATATATTATGTACACAAATAATTATATTTATATAATATATAAAAAATTAATATATTATTTTTAAAAATATTTAATGTGCATAATTCACAAAATCTATATCAACTAAAGTCAAATTTAATTTTTATATCCATTTTTTAAGCACCTAGTGAAAATTGTGTGACTCAAGTTTTTTCATTATTTTAAAACTGTGTGATGTAACGTGCCACCTTCTTTGGAAGGTAGCAAGCAGACGTTTTATGATATTTCCGCCATAATAAAAGATTCCACGACCTTTAAATCCTGTTCAGTTTCCTACAATCACACACGCACACAAATTATGGAAGCCAAAATGAAGAAATTATGTCTTTCTCTTGCGATTTTAGGGCTGGTATTCTTCAATTCAATGGATCCCCCAAAGCTATTTCAATGGAAACCAACAGCAGCACCACCACCATCTCCATCATCGCCAACAACAACGAGTTGGAGTTTCTGCTGGATTCGCATTTCAGTAGGATCCTACAAAGTAGCGGAAGTGTGACCAGCAACACCGGTAATGCTGGTCAACCGGCGGCAGATGTGGTAGAGGTCAGTCTTATGATAGCTGCCTTCCGAACCCGAACCGCCCCGCTACGCCTCAAAATTGTGGGACTTACAACCGTGCCTGCGGCAGGTAAAAGGCCGTAAAATGTATGTTGGTATAGTTTGTCTAAGGTTAGAAGCCTTTGGTGATTCGAACCATGGAAATCCAACGAGTGATTTCCTCTGATCATTTGGTTCTTTAATTATTAGCTGTGAATTTCTCTCATCTTCTCTTTTTCAGTCTGTTGAATTGGGTTTCATTACATATTGGTATGTTCGAATAATCATCATGTTTATTGAATTTGCAGTTATTGACTGTGTTTTTCCCCTTTTTTTTCTGTTTTTCATTATATATGTTGGCTTCTTTTGAAATTATTTTCGCTTTTATATATATATTTTCCGTGATATATTTAAAATATGAATATAATAATATAATGCTTAAACAACCTTCAATTACATAAAATTTTAAATAATTGAATATATACGAATATCAAAATATATCCTTATCTTACATCGAGTAAAAAATGTATTTTGTTAAATAGATTTAGCCTTAAAAAGTAAAATTGTTATACCCCTACACCATAAAATTTCTATGCTATTCTCCCTATTCCCCAGAAGTAGAGCTCATGTCATGCCAATACAAATGGGTTAGTAGGCAATACTAGAATGTTGCCAGGGAGCTATGAAATCGAGTTTGATATCATTTAATGATTGATCCCAGTTTCTTGGAGTCACCAAACCCCATGATGGTCTCATCTAGCTCATTTCCTAAGTTAAGAGGTCAAATCCAGCTTCCAGCCTAAATCGAGCTTATTACTGAATGCAATACTAAAATCATCGACTTGATTCATCTATAGAAGCCAAAAATAAAGCGGACACATACGCACAACATCTTTTGGTCACCAAGTATTGCGGCTTTCCGCACCTACACGATGTGACTCCAAGAGTTCTCTACACCTCAAGATATAAACCACCCTATCAAACAACCTTCAATATTTTGTGTTGTAACAAAAATAATGGCAAAAAGGAGGGCAATTTTTCAGTAACCTTTTCGAATTTGATTGTATTGAAAACATGGCCGGCAGTCGTAGCATGTGAAATTTGAAAATTCAACACTCCTCCAAGAAAACGATGCCCCACCAAAATCCAATTGGTTTAATTAAATAATAGAACAATTATTAACCAAAAAAAAAAACTATTCGCATACTTTTCAGGATTAGGTTATTTTCATTGAAGATGTTGTTGTTTAGCTTTGTGTTTTGTTAGTTGGATTTTTACACCGTTCTGAAATGTAATAAAAATAATTGGAAGGTAGAAGGAGGATGTTGACATACTACAAATAGTAGCATACAAATTTACCCAAAAAAATTTAATTAAAATTTTATTAACCTCAATGCATAATATAATTTGATTTACGTATTTTTTATTAAGTAAATAAAACCTATCAAAACTAAAAATGAATAAAAACTAATACGTATATTATCCTAATATTTATCCTAAAGATTGTTCAGATACTCCATTTGATTCTTTAGAAGGATCCCACGCATGGGCAATAATGTATTGTCTTGCCCATCAAATGATACTTTGGTTGACATTTAACATTTAAATTGAAGGCTAAGGTGATAAAAAGATTTGATATATACAATATTGATAATTTAAAAACTCAATAAAATACTTTGAATTTGTAGACCAATCTAAAATATAAACTATAATTTGAAGACGTTTGGTATAATTAACACTTAACTTATTTATAGAGTACTATATTATCATCAATATTTCAAAATTAGATAAGTGATCAACCGATTAAATTATTGGTTCATCGGAAAAATAAAAAGAAAACAAAAAGTTTATAGAAAATTTTATAAATAAAATTATATAACATTAATCTAAGTCATCAACACTTGTTGGGTGTTCAATCAGTTTTACACTTTTTTCCCAACTTGTTTCTAATGTCATATACATTAGATTGATTTTATACTTTTAATATTTAATTAATTTTAAATGTTGTATTTTTAATTGCAGTAGTTAACATAAAATAATATTTTTTATTTAAATAATTAAATATATTAATTTATCAATCCAAATATTACAATAGAAATTTTCAATAATAATTAAAGCATTTTTAACATATTAAACATACAATATAGTTCTATAGTTTTACTTTGTGTAATAAGGTAAAGTATTAGAAATAATAACTAATTACATAATTAAGTTAATATTAATAAGTGATAATTAATATGATTAGAATCTATTAAGTAATAATTATATTTCATGTCAGTAAAATTAGCACAACTTTTATTTAAGTCAAAAAATTAAAATAATAATATAAATTATAATATATATAAATAATATCAAACTTTTTATATATTTATGATTAAAGGCTATTAAGCAAACATCTATAAAATTAGGACAACTCTTTTAACTAATAATTTAATTTAATTTAATTATTAATGTGTATTATCACAATTCTGCTAAATTATAATTATTTTTAAATATGATTAATAATATAATAAAAAAATAATATTCTATTTAGTTAAATTTTTTTTTCAAATTCGTGCTTTTATATATATATCTTATAGATAGATTATTTTTACATTTTATTTATTTTTATATTGGGTTTCTGCCCATTACTAAAAATGTTAATTGAGCCAAAATTTATCAATAACCCAATAAATATAACAAAACACAATTTTAGAGTTTTTTAGCTGATTTCAATTCTCGGTTCAATGATGACTCACTTAAAAAAAAGTTCGATAATCTTATTTAAATTGATACACTCATCAACTTTGATTCAACTAGATAAACCGACCTATTCAATTTCAACCACATTGATTATCATACTTACTCAAAACATTATATATCCAATATAAAGTAATACAACTACGCATGATTTTGGATCATTCTGCTCATTTAGCATTTGCCCATATAATAACAAGAGGAATGATACAAAAGATGGATTAGCCCGCGGCAGTAAGTTCCCCTACAATTAGCTCTACCTCCTGTGGCAAGACAACTAGCATACTGAGGACTCGGGCAGTCTGTTGCACCGGCGTATTCCGGTTCCCGTGTTACTGGTTACCGGCGTGTTACTGCTCTGAAGGATTCTAACAACGTTAGAATCATCACCATGTCCAACTCCACTCTAGCTCCGAGTCCAAAGCCTCAGCGATCCTGCATTCGTTGAGACGCCTTTGCACTTGTAGCTGAAGTTGCTCTTCACTAGAAAAGCAGCTTTGCAACCATTTGTTTCAAGGAGTACTATTGTCACCGTAACAAGAGAATGTGTAGTTTCCATGGGAATTAACCCCATTTTGCACACACCACTCTCTCTCAATTGGCTCAAGGTGGAGGACAATTAGTGACTTTGTAATTTTAGACTAGAAGGGATAGAAAAGATGGGAGGTTGCATGAATTGACAAATTAATATTTTATTAAAGAAGAGACTTTATAGGATGATGACATAGGATCAAAGAGTAGGAATCCCATGTTAAATTAACTCAATTCCATTAGTTAGATTGGAAATAAGTGAGACGTTAGACATTCCAATTGATGAGAACCTTATTTAACATATGGAAATGGGCTTTACAAAGATTTTATTTGGGTTGTACAATTTTATTTTCACTTTCATAGAGCTGGAATTAGTTTTTTAATATAAAAATATTTTCTATCCTGTATTATTTTTTTAAATTTATTACGAATTATAAAATAATATTTTCCAATATAATATTAACGTGCAAAATTTTGTATAAATATATGTTAAAAAATGGAATTCACAATTTGGTGTCAAAGGAGTGCTCACTCATTGGGCACTAAAACTATGAGAAGACAGTTTCCATATGTGAAGTGTTGACAATTTATTAAACAGTTTATATGGACTCTGTTGAGTATATGGATGATATCTAATCTATCATTGAAAATCATATCACTGTGGGAATTATATATTGGAGATCGGATTGAATCAAATCACCCAAATCAATTCTTAGATCATGGACATTGGATTAGATTGAAACTTCAATTGCTTAGCTGTCAGAGTCCATACTACCTCGGTTACTGTACAGACCTAAATTTGCTCGGGCCCAATCAGAGAATAAACCAAAAAATAATAAATAAGCCCAGTGTCCAAGCCCAAATTACAAAACAAAATAGCAAGCCTAAAACCCAAATGGCCCAACAATAAAAAACCCTAAGGTCAAACAAGCCCATAACCTAAACTAGTAACAGAAAACCTAGTCCCTAGGCTAGCCACCGCCGCACACCAACCACCGGCCTCGTACGCATCTGGCACTGCCATTGTCATCTGCAAAAAAAAAAAAAAGAACAAAGACCAAGGCAAGAGTCCAACACGCAAGGCAGTAAAAACAACAAAGAAAAAGACAAAAATAGAAACAAACAGTTTGTAACTTGGCTATAAAATCCTCAACATCTTCTTTGTAATTTTTTTACGTACACGAGCAAATCAAAAAGAAACAGAACTGAAGTTTAAAAGGTGTTTGCTTTGTTCTTTCTCTCATTTCTTTCGTTTTCTGTTTATTTTTTATTTTTTTTCAAATCTATTTTAACAAAAAAATAAATTAAAAAGGAAAAGAGCCTAAAAGGGCGTACTTGAAGGCTTGTGCTCCACGTAGTAGATGACTGAGGTAGCCACCTCGATGAAAGGTGAGGGGAAGTCGAGGATCTTTCGCTTGTTCGGGGCATTTTTGTTTGAATATTGGAAATTTTAGCTTCAAATCGGGCTTAGGGAGATCAAACTGCCTAAAAGGCCTTTTTTTTGAACTCTGACCACCTATACGGCAGCACGTCAATGGCGGCTGGTGGCCAGGGCAGATGGATGGTGGCCGATTGGGCCGAAAAAAAGGGAGAGGATGAAAGAGGTTGAAAGGTTTTTCAGTTTTTTTTTTAAAAAGAGAATAGGCTGAAATGAAAATTTAAAAAAAAATCTGGGCTTAAATAGCAGCATGAAACGACGTCGTTTCACTGGCCCCCAGATGCCAAAACGGCTTCGTTTTGGGAGGGGGCCAACCCGAACCCGACCTATACAGCTAGGATCAGCGTGTTTTGTAGGCTTTAGGGTTATTTAATGCGATGAGTCCTTTCGCTTTTTTCACCATTTTTTAATTTGGTCTTGTTCTTTCTTTTGCTGTTTTAAATTTGCCCACATAATTTTGTTTTCGTTACATTTCAAATCCCCTATGAGACGGTGCATTTCGAGGATTGGGAATAATTTCCCATTTAATCTTCGGCCCTTTGCGCATGTTTTAATCAAGCCCTATTTTCTTTTTTCTTTTTTCTTTTCTCTTTCAAATTTGGCCATTCGATTTTATTTTGTTTTTAATTGGTCCCTCGAGCTGGTAGGTTGAACGGGTACGCAGGGAACTTAGGGAATATTTTCCTATTCAGTCTTTTCTCCTTTAACGCCTTTTCATTTTAATCCTCTGTTTACTGTTTTTATTTTTTTTCATTTTTATTACAATTTATCCCTTTAATTTCATCCTAGTTTTATTTTAGTCTTTAAATTTCATTATCAATTTAATTTAGTTTTTCATTAATTTATTTTCACCTTTTTTTGCAATTTTTCATTTTATATTTATTCATGTATTTATTCACATTATTTTTTCATTAATGCTTTATCTTTTACACTGAAAAATATAGACTATTTGTAATCCTCTAAGTGCGCATCTTTATTATTTTATTATTTCCTCGTATGATATTTTTCATTGTTTCATTCATTGTTAAACATTTTCACATTATGTATGCTTTTTTTTTTGTATATCATGCATTTCCCATTTTCTTGCTTTATTCATTTATTTATTGAGACCTATTTATTAATGTTGTATTCATCTTTGTAATTGCATCATTGTTATTATAATATTTTATCATATATTGTATACTATTTTAAATATTACATTAAATTTCACCCAATTATAAAAAAAGGGAAAACTTTTAAGATCCGGTAAAATATTCGGATTTTGAAGATTCAAGAAATCATACCCTAACTTACGAGGTTTCGAATTTTCTCGTTAAACTAAATAGCCAAAATATCATTTTAAATTTTAAATACATAAATTTTAAATAAAAATTAAAGGCAAGCTTATTCTCAGGGTTCAAAGTGTCGTGTCCTAACATTACGAAATGTGACATTTGTTATCTTTAACATTCATTTCGATTTATTTAAGAACTTTTAATTAACATTAGTAAAAAAGGGATCGTATTTCTAATTCTTTTCTAAATTTTCAACATTCGACATTAAGACATTAATTAATCAATTAGGTACCAATTTTGGGTGTTACAAGGGTGCTAATACTCCTCGTATGTAACTGACTCCCGAACTCGTTTTCTCGAAGAATGTAGACCAAAATCGTTGTTTTAATAAATCAAAACTGTTTATTAAAACGATCAAATTGCAAGGTGATCCCGATCACACCTAATAAAAAAGGATTGGTGACGACTCCCATTTTTATTTTTTTGTTAAAATAAAAGTCGACCTTTTTTAAAAAAATGGTTTCAACAGTTTGGCAACTCCACTGGGGAATTAATAAGAGAGTCAAGCCGCAAATTGATTATTTCTATTTTTTGTCAAAAATTAAAAATTTAATTTAAATTTATTATCCTTTAGTTGCATTTCATCCGTCATTTTTGTGGTCTTTGTCATAATATGCTTACTTTATTGGTTTGTTCTTTTTTATATATCTCCACATATTACATTGCACGACTGTTCGATATTACCCTTTTAAGTGGGAGTGAGAAACTATTCCTTCGTGAGGTCTTCACCTCCATATAGGATAGTGGATCGTTTTCGAGATATATCCATACCTAATTCTTTGTGAGATTTTCATCTCCATATAGCCATAGGGAAATGTATTCCCTAAACTGAACTCGATTTATATGAGCCTATAATGGGTGAGGATCGAGAATTGTCGGTTCGGGTACTTCACTTTAGAACTAAACCGCATGTAATGAGCCCTAAGAGCCTACCCTAGGTAGAACCACATCGAACCATAGTGGTTACCCGAATAGGTGCCT
This sequence comes from Gossypium hirsutum, assembly GCF_007990345.1. Taxonomy (NCBI): domain Eukaryota; kingdom Viridiplantae; phylum Streptophyta; class Magnoliopsida; order Malvales; family Malvaceae; genus Gossypium; species Gossypium hirsutum. The sequence continues at coordinate 15,398 of NW_024402799.1, forward strand.
TAATTATTTCTTGATTGCTTTGAATTCTATCTTTGGTATATAATACTGACTTGTTTTGTTTTCTTTGATTTTGATTGCATGACATTTTCATTATATAAAGGTGCTGATTCACATTCGGTTACTAAATAGAGAGCTTATCATGGAAAATGGGTTTCTTGATAAAGTGGAGATAATGTGGCTGTCCGAATATGGTCCGAAAAAATGTAGCGAGAGAAAGGTAATTAGTCTGACTGAAGGATACATATCAAAGTTGTGGGATTTCACTCACATCAGCATGACTAGAATAATTTTCAGAATTAAAAGAGATATGGGACCAATGGAGTGACGAAATAAGCAGCTATTTTACTGTAATATGGAGATTTTCCCTATCTACTTGATATAAAAGTGGACAAGCCACTTATTTCGAGCTCTCGCCCAGTATTAGAATCCCGCCTATAGTTGCTTCACTTTTGGAAAGGTTGATCTGGCACCTACCGTGGAAGAATACATGACCTTACTTCGTTGCCAAAGATTCAAGCCGACAAGGCTTATTTTAGAGCCGTCAATGTCTCGACATTCTTAAAGAGCTAATGAGCATAACGGGGATGAGTGAGTAGTGGGTTGCAGCCGAATCTAGCAAAAAGGAGATAGTAATTGCATCCATTGGAAAAACTTGGGGATTTGATCTAGCACATTCGAATATGAAGAAGAAGGTTGATGTTTTCGCTTTAAGCATTTACGATTTGGTCATCTTCCCAAAAACATTAGGGCGTGCTGAAGAGGAGGTTTCAGATTTGTTCGATCGGCTTGACAAAAGAGTCACACCTATTCCAGCAATATTGGTCGAAACTTTAGATCCTTAAATGCATGCCGGAGAGCCGGCGAAGGAAGGTTTATTGGGTGTGCACAAATTTTGTTAGCTTGGTTCCATAGCCACTTTTGAAAGGTAGTATCGAGTTTTCTCCAAGAACTACTCTTCATTGAAGGAATTAGTGGCTACAACTAAGGCCAAATAACATTTCAAAAGAGAAATGGATGGCGATTCTCTAGAATCTACAAGCTGAAGATGTTGAATGGAGGGCTCTATAGATGATCCCTGATGAGATCTTACATCGATGAGGTGACTTTGATTGGGATCCTCAACTTGAGATATGGGGAGCCGTTGGATACACTTCACTACTTGTGTTAAGGCAGTATAAATCAAGGCAGTTCATATCGGCGACACAAGGTTTGGCTCAATGCGAGGTTACGTATAAGGGTGATAATTACAAGAAAAAAGTTCGTGAAATATCGAATGCTTGGAACCAAACCCGTAGAATGAAAAGATTCACCGCATGTCTGATGACAACCCTCGAGTATGATTGGTGGTGGGGTAAAAGAATCAACGATAACATCCCTGTGCTAAGTCAAAAAAACACTCGACCAATAGAAGAGCACTTACTAGTAATCTCGTCTGAGTTAAAAATAATCAAGCAAGACTTTGAGAAAAGGAGTTTAGAATTGGGAAGGAAGATTGAGCAGTTAGAAGAAAAAAATGTAGCTAGGATTAGACGTTGATATTCAGAAGCTAAGGGTTGAGAAAATTGAGGAAGGAAAAGAATAAGGCCGAAAAAGATTTGGATAGTCTAAAAACGGATTATAAGAAGTTGCGATTGTTGATGAGGACTGTCGGTTTGGGTAAAATGTCGGAGCAATGGCGACAAGAAATCAAAGAAAAAAGATTAGCGCCGACCAGTAGGAAAAGAAGTTCCAAGACGTTTAGGTTCGAGAAAATACTCTAGAGAGAGACCTTTTGAAAAGCTGAAATGAAAATGTGGGATTAAGAGCTCGAGTAGCAGAATTAGAGAGGTCGCTACATCAATATTGGTAGTCACAATTCCGCAATTAAGTTGAAAACAAGCCAAGCAAAATCGAGGAATTGAAGGGGAAAGTAGGAGAACTTGAGACCACATTACAAAATTGTGAACTTAGAGTTGAGTTTCTTGAAAAAAATAACGAACACTGGAAAAAGTAGCTCCAACATTCTCAAGGTCAAGTTAGAGATAGAGACTACATCACGGGCGAAGCTGTGACCCAAATACAGAAGGTGGCAGATCATTTGTAAACCTAGCAGTTCAAGCCGACATACTAAGCTTAAAATATGAATCAGAATCGGATCGAGGTCGAGAATTGGCTTGGCTTCTTAGGAAATTAAGACTTTGAGTATTAAGGCAAAGTCGTATATGCCATCCGTTTTATGTAAAGAAATTTATTTTCTAGTAAAGTTATTCTAATGAAATTGAATCAGAATTAATGCCTCGTTTTGTATCCATTTCATTCATCTGCATTACATTTCATCATATGCATTAAGTTTTATAAAAGGCCTAATTAATTAAAATTATGACAGTTACCCTGGAAACCAATGAGAGTTACCAACTAAATATCGCCATAGTACCTGCTACAAACCAAGGCAATGGATCAGAGATTGGAAGATTAGAACAAATAAAAGAGATGTTACTACACCATCCTCTGTAACATGTCCTACAGACTCGGTTTCATGTATCTACGCCTTATGACAAATAATTAGGATGCTATGATCAAAATGAATCAAATGTCCTAACTAGATGTGATGCTTATGTCAACTAATCAGGACACTATGATCGAAATGAATCAAATGTTCCTAACTAGATGTGATGTTTATGTCAAATAATTAAGATGCTATGATCGAAATGAATCAAATGCTCCTAACTAGATGTGTTATGAATGATATATGAATGCAAAAATAAGAATAATTCTTTTTTAAATGATATTTTTTTTAAAATGCTTAAGGTACCATCACTCGTTGTTCATCAGGGGATTATTACTGATTTTATTATGCTGCCATCTTGTTCGGTTCGTATTCTTGACAGAAAACCCAAAGAAAAAATCATATTGCTCAGTAAGCTTGCCCGTTGTAATTTCAGAGTCCTTACACTGTAACTTCTGGGCCATAAAGTTTGAACTCCCCACTGCAACTTTAGGGAATAATCATTTGATTCCTTTTATCCTCTTGTTGCAACTCAGAGGTATAGGATTTGCATCATCTTCATCAATTTGATCTGTTACACCATTCTTTGTGTGTAATGAAACAGATGAAAGCCGATATCTGCATGATACAGAATACATTTCTTTTTTCGAGATAATCTCATTGCTATTCTTTGCGGGATTATAACACAATTAAATATCTTTGACAAAAATCCAGAATAATCTCAATTGGGCTTAAATTTTCCAACCCTTAAGCTTGGTGAGTTTTAAACAATAGTCCTATTTTAGGCCCTGTATTATTAAAAACTCCAGAGTAATATGGAAACTCTTTTATAAAGAATTAGTCCACTAACATTATTTCAATGCAAAATCTTGAAAAAGATCATAACAACGGACTAGAAGGAAATTAATTAGAAGCAAGCTGAAGCAAGTAAGTGATTAAGGAATAACAAATGCAATTTTATTGGGACATATCCTGAAAAAATAAGGAATCAAAGATAGAAAATTCAAAATGGGTAAATGGAAAACTAAGTGCCCAGATATCGCAGCTTGAGCTTTTGTACCAACTTATTGAGGACCATTTTGAGCTCAATCTGTGTTTAGGAGATTTAGAGTACTTGTCGATGCCCAGACGTAGCATACTTCTTTTTAATTCAGTATAGCAAGACTATTATATGCCTCACTTTGATCCAATTTGAGCCTCCTTTTCGGGTTTTCAACTCAATCAGTTTGGTCTCAAGGTGCTCTTTGCGGTTTTGCCTTGCCTCTCTTTTTTTTTCTCTTTTTTTTCTGATTGATTTTTTTTGAATTTATTTTTTTAATTTTAATTTTTAAGCTCAAGATGCCTTTTGTGGGTTTTCACCTTGGCCTTTCCCTTTTAGGTAGAATACTCCATTGACTGGATTTTGCCATCCGTCTTGATCAATATCAATGCTCCTCCAGAACAGGCCCTTTTTACTACATAAGGTTCTTCCTAGTTTGGCATATTTCTTCTTTTGACGTCCTTTTGTATAGGAAGGATCTTTTCAATATCAAGTTCCCCTCAATGGAATTTTCTAGGATAACCTCTTTATGTAAGCTCATATCATTCATTTCTGATGCATTGGACCCTGACAGAATCTCTTCTCTTCGAATTCAGCTGATCATATCGTGCTTAGATCCATTCTATCTTATTCCAACTTCAACTCTGACAAGACTCAGAGAAAAAGAATCTCGTATTCAAAATCATTTTATCCCAATAACCAATGAGCAATGTGTTGCCCCAGCGAAAGTCCTGGCCGACGTTCGATAACGTAGAAGGTAAATTGGTAACTTCTTTATGCAATGCTTTACAAGTCCGATCGCCTTTCACTATGACCTTTGTTTATTGTTTTTTCTCTTTTTTGTTTTTTTGTATTTTTATTTTCTTTTTGGCTGCCTTTATTGCATTGTGATATGGTGCCTGATCTTATGAATAGATAGCAACCTTTTGACATTGTGCAGTTGTATTAGACATGATCTATTTTTGACATCACTTGTCGCACTTTTTTTTTTGAAATTTGATGACTATCGACCTATAAATTGGCATATGAAGCGACCTTCACCCTCTTCATGAAGTACTCGATGACTGCCAAAAATAAATCGACTGTATATTTTACGAGAATGGCCTGAATAACATCTATGCCCACATAGAGAAAGTCTGTGAAGAAATGAATGAGGCACATGAATCTTGTCTCTCTAAATATAGCCTAACTAATACAATCACCTCCATGGTGAAACCATTAACATGTGTCCTTTTGACCCCCATATAGACACTTTTTAACGTCCACAAGTCTCAGTATCCCAGGTATATCTAACATGTTAATGCGAAAACATTTTGAATTCTTGGAATAACTTAATGGACGATTCGCTTTGTCTTTGCGGTGACTCAGGCTCCGATCTTTGCCTCTTGCTCACAATGTCCACTGACTCTCTCGTAAAGTAGAATCTATTTTTCATCTTATTCTACCATCCTTAATAAATCAGGAGATAAGGTACCATCTCTGTCATCTTCAAAGTTCTGAGATCCGCTTAAACACATATCTCCACCCCAAAAGGGAGTCAGTTACAGCGTTGCTCATGTCGTTGATATCCGGGGACCTATTGTAGTATGAAGGAAAATTCCAAGAATAAATGACTCTAAGGATGATTATTGTATGGTCTAAATCATGAATGAAGAATGAAAGCATATTTAAAAGACAGTCCAAAGAACAAAAGAATTATATAATAATGAAAAAAAATATTTACTTGTCACAAGACGATGCATTTGGTAGAGGTTAGAAATAACGATTCTAAGAGACAAAGTCTAATTTCACAAAAGGATCCTTATTGGCCCCTAGGTCTTAAAAGCAACAAAGCGTGTCTGAATATTACTCTAGATCAGCTCCAAAAATCAGGAAATCTGCTTCCATAGTCCCATTATTCAAAACACCCCCAAGTACATAAGAGTTGGAAACTTTTATTCCCCGGTTCCTTCCTCAGATAGTCGTTCAGATTCCCCGATATTCCTTCTAGATTTGACTTGTTCAAGACATCGCAGCTCTTTTGCCCTCACTTTCAAATTTTGCATTTACTTCATTACCAAAGCGATTAGGTTCTAAGGAATCATCGAACTTCACAATTCCCATTTCAATGAACCTTCGACCAACTTTTTAATGTAGTACAGTTTTCAATTGAGTGCCCTGTTATTCCCGTGTGGTACTCGCAATTGAGCATTCTCATTATACCATTTGGGAATGCGGGAGGAGGTTGCACGGGTTCTGAGTAGAACGGAGACACCACATGCACATCAAAAATATTCTGATACAACTCCTTATATGACATCAGGATAGGTGTAAACTTTGGTCTCGAGTTGGATTCCTTCATGAAGAGCCTGGATAACTAATGGTTACAGGCCTTGTGTAAAAACCCCTACCCGTATCTGTCGCTGGAATAGAGTACGAGCCATTACCGGAAGCACGAAACACTTATAGATAATTTAAATACATTTTCATAAACAACTTGTCTCGATTCATACTAATTTCGTATTTAAGCTTTATTCACTAAAGTCATGAAATTTCATCTTTATGCAAATAACACACATGAGGTAATAATTCCGTAGTTATAAATGAACACATTATCAAACATATCCATGTTTTTATATATATATATATCATAGTCCAAATTTACATGTATCAATTACCATCACTTCCTCGTATTTCAGACAAATACGTGTACAATTCATAAATATGCAATTCACTAACTCTTCCTACAATCACGATTTAAATTGCCAAATCACTTATTGAGCCCAATTCAATGTACACTAAATCTATCATATAAATTTGGATGTACTATTCATCAATAAATTCCATGTACAGATATCATCATCTCTTATTCCACATACATTTATTTCCACATTCATGAATTCAATAGATATACAAGACATACCAATGTATTTCAGTAGTTTTCATGTATTTCATTTCGAACTCCGATATTCATACTAGAGTTTCTCATTAACTCATTTGGATACCAATTCTACGGATAAACATCAAGGCGTAGAAATATATAATCAAAAGAACTCATTCATAATCGGGTTTTATGCTCATGTCTCTCAAATCTATCTCCTTTGTCAATAATTCCTGTAAATTACAATTTTTTCAAATTAGTGAACATCTTACGGAATTGTCTGCCCGGTATGCCTGAATTCACTGACAATCACTGATGCCATAGATAGCTATGGTCTTTTCACTAGAATGCCATAGCTTTAGCTATGGTCTTATATTTTTAACAATCACACTGATGTCTTATCCCAGATATGGTCTTACACAGAAATCACTTGTCACTTGTAGCCGAAGCTATCATATTCACTGTCAGGTAGCCGGAGTTACCATTTTTCACTAATCAAGTAGCCGATGATCAGGTAGCGAGTACCACTTTTCATTGTCAGGTAGCCGAAGCTACACTTTACTTGCCATTGTCCTTGATCAGATAAGTGTAGCTGAGCTTCACTTACTTCATTTGTCCTTGATCAGATAGTGTGCCGAAGCTATCATTATCCTTTCATTGTCCTTGATCAGATAAGTGTAGCCGAAGCTTCACTTATCACTCATTTGTCCTTGATCAGATAAGTGTAGCCGAAGCTATCACTTATCACTTTCACTTGTCATTGATCAGATAAGTGTAGCCGAAGCTATCACTTATCACTTGTTGCATGGTCCACCATGGTCTTTTCTTCAATCATCTGTACTGAATTGTAAGCTCATTTGATCATTTATCAATTTCATGTTACATTATTCGCGATTTTATCATCAAACATATAAAATAACACACATGAAATTCATAAAATTAACAATGGTCACTAAAATTTAGTTATACAAACTCACAAGTACGATTTTTGTATTATAACGATATTCATAATTCATAATAATATCCAAAAAACATTATATCATTTCAATTCAACATTATCGATTATAATCGGGCATGTGACAAGTCATTCATATATATTACTTTTCCTCCTCTCCTCTCCACATCCTTAGTATAAATAACACATGTAAGTAACATCATCCATAATTTACTATTTACTTATGTGAATATTCAAACGTCATATGTGTCATAGTCACAAATCATTTTATCTTGAGCTACAGAACTCGAAATTAAGATCCATAATTTTCCAGAAACAGCTCATATGTTTTCTTGCCATAAAAATTCATAATTTTTGGTGGCCAATTAATACAGTTATTCATTGAAGTCCCCTGTTCTGCTGTCTGACAGTTCCGACCCTTCTTCACTAAAATTAATTATCTCCTCGTACAGAATTCGAATGATGTCCTCGTTGTTCTCTTGAAAATAGACTAATTCAGGATTCTAAACATATAAATTTAAGCCCTAATTGTTTTTATCCAATTTTTTATGATTTTCAATTCAGAACAGGGGAACCAAAACATTCTGACCTTGTCTCACAAAATTTATCATATCTCATGATTACAATTCCATTGCTTACATATTTCTTCTATAAGAAACTAGATCCATAATATTTAATTCATATTTTATTCATCCTCTAATTCCATTTCTAAAATTTTTGGTGATTTTTAAAAGTTAGACTACTGCTACTGTCCAAAACAGTTTAGTGCAAAGTGTTGATTTCCATTTTTCCCCAAATTCACAATTCATACAATTCAGCCCTTACTCAATTAACCCCTCAATTAAGATAATTTTCTCAATTAATACTTTTCCTAGACATTAGAAGTTATTTCATAACTATTGAAATTCATAATTTCCACATGAAACTTTAACTTCAAACTCTTTACAATTAGGTCCTAAACATTCACTTTCTATTCAATTCTTCAATAAAATCAGCATATAAACAATTTAAAGCTCTAATTCCATGCCAAATCATCATATAGTTCCAGCACATATCATAGCGACTTTCAATTTCTTTCATAGAATTAAAAAATAATGAATTCAACAAGTGGACCTAGTTGTAAAGTCACAAAAACACAAAAATTTCAAGAAATAATCAAGAATTGAACTTACTTGAAGTAAAATATGAAAAACCAGCTTGAAGGAACTCTTCCATGGTGTTTTTGCTGATGAGGAATGCAGAAAATAAAGAGGAAATCTGGATAATTCCACTTTAGTCCTTGCTTCATTAAGTAAATTTTGCAATTTTCCAATTTTGCCCTTAATTCTCCTTATTTTTTGCTGATTTCATGCCTTGCCGTCCAGCCAAGAGACCTTGGGCCTATTTGCCTTTTAAACCCTCTTTCTTTTATCATTTAAGCTATTTAATCATTTCTCACAATTTTGCATTTGATACAATTTAGTCCTTTTTGTTCATTAACTATCAGAACTTTAAAATTTCTTGACGAAACTTTAATACTAACTTATAACGCTCCATAAATATTTATAAAAATATTTATGGCTCGATTTAAAATTCCGAGGTCTTAATACCTCGTTTTTTGATTCTAATTATTTTAATATTTATTTTTAGTACGCTATTCACTATTTTAAATGTTTTTTCCTAACTTCACATTTAACTTTTACTCACTAAATTAATAATATTTCCTACTCATTTGTCGGATTTAGTGATCTCAAATCACTGTTCTGACACCATTGAAAATTAGGCTGTTACACCTTGGCTGGTCTACATTGACCAATTTGGAAAGCATGCTCACTATGTTAACTTTATTTTCCTTGTTTCTCGGGGTTGATCTTTTAGCACTTTCTTCCATATCTATTTTCCACTTCTTATCGCATTTCAATCATCTCACCGGACATTACTATATCTGAAAAACTCAGAGTAGTACTTCCCAACATATAGTCAATGAACGGAGCTTTTAGAGTATTGATGAAAGCACCATAGTCTCCTTTCCAGAAGAGGCAGTTGGACTTGTGTTGCTTCCTCTCTCCATCTTTGGGCATATTGCCTAAAGCTCTCATTTTTCTTCTTTTCCATATTCTACAAGGTAATTCTATCGGGTGCCATGTTGTTACATGGCTATACTACTTCATAAAGCTTGTACTAAGTCCTTCATGAATTGATTTTAACACGACTCAATGATTGTACCATTTAGCTGCTGACCCGACCAGACTGTCTTGGAACAATAGATTAATAGTTGATCGTTATTAACATATCCTGTCATCGTTCGACAGAACATTGTGATGTAAGCTTCAAGAAACTAGTCCCATTGTACTTTCAAACTCTAGACGGGAACCAGACTCAGATCCTTGGCATCAATGCCACAGTAGAAGTCAACATTCTCCATTGCCTTCATTTTCCTCCAACCATTATACCGATCCTCGAGTTATTTGGTAGTCCTATCTTTGCTTTTTCCGTTTCATCTAGGTCAGGAACTTCAGGAATGGTTGGATTGCCCCCGGATTGGAGCTGAGCCTATCGAGTAATCTACTGGTGTCGAGGTACCAGCCTGATATTTCTGGGTTCTGATAATAGGTACACCTTGCAGCCATGCCTGAGCATTTGTCGGGGTGAAACCCGGAGGGTAGAGAGGCTCCTCATCTCTTCCCAGTATTGATCATAGTGCTTTTTCCTTTTTCTATTCCTTTAGTCAGCAATTAGACAACTAATTCATTATATTCCTTTGAGACTCTAGCACTTGGTCTCATATCTTGTCGGATCTTTGTCAGTTGCTCTCACATTTAAATTTGCAATTGGCCTTGCATCTCTCATTAAATTGTTCAAGTTTTCCAATATTGGTCCATATCTTTGTCTTAGCATGGGTACTGTAACGATGCTTGGTTGGTAAGTTTTTATTGGTTCCCAGATAACTGAAATAGTTTTCATTAAATAAGGTCATTTTGTGAAATCTAATACAAATGATGCAAATGATGCAATGCAAATGCATGGAATGAGTACAAATAAAGGAAGACATTGAATCTAATCCAATTCATTAGAACAACTTTCTAGAAAACAAATTTTTTACATAAAATGGATTACATATGCAGCCTTGCTTGATATCCAAGTGTAGACACTGATCCCTTTTCTTTGTGAAAGTCAAATCTCGCAACTTCCAATAGATGCCTCCACTAGCTCTTTTTTGCTTGATCCGGGACGCGACTTATTACTCACTTATCCTTGCGATGTTGGTTAGCTCCTTTAAGCAAGTCGGGACACGACGGCTCTCGAACAATCTTTATCGGCTTGAATCTTTAGACAATAAAACAAAGTCCTGTTTTCTTCCGTGAACTATCAGCTTTCTTTCATTGTGTTTACTTGGACCATATTCAGACAACCGTATTATAATCCACTTTATCAATAAATCTATTTTTCCATGACAAACTATTCTATTTAGCAATCAAATATGAATCAACACCTCCTTTCTATGATGATATAATGTAATGCAGTCATAAACAAACAAAAACAAATACATTAGTACAGAAAAAATAAATAACCAATAAAACACCTATTCAGGTGACCACTAGACTTCGAGTACGGTCTACCTAAAGTGAACTCTTAGGGTTCACTATATATGACTCGGTTCTAGAGAAAGGGTACATGAACCAGCAGATTCCTCAATCCTCGCCCATTATAAGCTCATATGGATCAAGTTCAGTTCAGGAGAATACATTTTCCTATGACCATGCAGAGATGAAAATCTCACGAATCATAGGTACGGATGTATCCCGAAGTAATCCATTAGCCATGCGGAGGTGTAACCACTTAAAGGTGTAACCACAACGGTCATGCAATGCAATTCAATATTATTCTACAAGACTTGGACCACAACAATCATGCAAACAAATGCAACAAAGAATCATGATTCTCAATTAAATTTTCAATTTTAGACAAAAGGACAGAAAATAATCAATTTTACGGCCTGACTCTCTTATTGGTCCCAGTGGAGTCGCCAAGCTGTCGAAACCATTTATAGTTTGAAAAAAAATAGGGATCAACTTTTTAAAACGAGGTATGGAGTCGCCACCAAACTTTTTTTGTTTAAGTGTGACTGAATCATCTAATAAAATATTTTATGAAAATATCAATTTGGTCTACGAAATTTGAGAAAACAGGTTCGGGAGTCGGTTACGTGCGAGGAAAGATTAGCACCCTCGCTACACCCAAAATTGGTACCAATTTGATTAAATAATGTCCTTATGTCTAAGATTTTTTTAAAAAAACTTTGGAAATATGATTTCTTCTAGAAACATTCGAATGGCTCAAGTTGGTCGTCAAAATTCTCTTGTTTCAAAGGAATTCAGCATCACATCCAGCACGATAGGACACGATCCTTTATACCTTCGAAACCATGATTAATTCTTGACTTCTAAAAGCTCATACATTGAAAATTATAAAAGGATGCCCAATTATTTAGTCCAACGAAAAATGAAACCCAGCACGGTAGGGCACGATTCCTCGAATTTCCAAGCATTGAACATTACCTTTGTTTTAGTGAATTTTCAAATAAACAATTGTAAAACTAGCTCAAAACGCATTAATTTGACTTGAAATGAAAGGGAATAATTAATTTGGATCGATAAGTTAAAAGTTTCAGTTGTAATATGACTCTCGTGAATGAAAAGGCGAAATTATAAGCATGAGACAATTACATGAATAACATACTATACTCAGTGAATGAAAATAGTATAAACCTAAGAAACAAATTAACAAACACACAATAAAACATAACTAATCAAAGAAACATATTAAAATAAAATATAACCAATTTCCAAACGTAGATGAATAACAATTGAAATGATAATACAAAAGACTAATAAACAGCATATAATAATATATAAAATAATATGAAAATTGAAACACAACACTGATATACAAAACAATATGGTACTAAGAGCCAATATGATACAAAAAAATTAAAACCATATGGAAAATTTACAAATGAAATGCATGCCGGATTTGAAATAACTTATATGTATAAAAGCTAATAGAATATAAATGATTATTAAAGTATGTTATGTAAAAAGAAATTCGAAATGAGTAATATAACATAATCAAAAAAAAATGATTTAATTAGTGAATATACAAATAATATATATATATAAAAGATACTAATATATGAAAGTATTAAAATAAATAAAATACAATTTAAATAGGATCCTTAAGGAAACAATATACATAAATAAGTTAAAAATATATATAATAAATTTAAAAGAATTTATATAAAATAACACGAAATAATAATGTGTACTTAGAGTAAAAATAATTTAATATAAATATGTATAATAACATTAAATTAATATCATATAGATCTTTAAAACATAAAAGAAGTATAAAAGAGAAATTTTAAAATAGGCAAATTACAAGGTAAAACAATTTTTAAAAAAGATACACCTGAAAAATATGCAAATAATAAACTAATCTAATGCAAAAAATCAATGAAATAACACATTAATATAAAAAATGAGAGATAAACGTATTAAAAATAAGGTAAAAGAATCACATAAACTAAAAAACTCAATTGAAACAAGAACAAAATTTAGAGGTTAATTTATACATAAATCCAATTATTAAAATAGAATTTAGGATCATAATTAAATACGCCAAACAAACAGGGACTAAAATGAAAATATCCCGAGTCCAAAACGCGGAGCTTAGGCGTGGAATGAATTGAAGCAGTGCGCAAATTTCAAAGAAAAATTAAAAAACCGAAGAGATCAAAACAGGATTCAATTGAATGGCTCAACAAAGAAGGGGGACTATGCGCAAAATTGACCTTTCGAAGTGAAAAGGCGCCGATCCGGGCCTCCAAACGGGTCAACGTGCCGATCCTTCTTCCCTAAATGGCACCGTTTTATACTCCATAAAAAAACAAAAGAAAACCTAAATAAACCCTAATCACTTTAATCAAAATCAAACAAAAATCTAAGCTCATATCTCTCATATTCGCCGAATCAGATAGTTCTTCGCCTATCCGTCACTCCGCCATCATATTCGGCAGACGGTCCTAATCTGGCCCTGTTCGACCCGAATCCGAGAGTTTTGCTATTCTTAAACCTCACAATCCTTATTTGAGCTCCGATTTCTACGAAGCAAAAAGGATTCGAGGGCCTTTATCGAGATAGTATCTTCCCTTTCATTTATTTTTATTTTTTTACTCATACAATAACAAAATCAAAAAGATAAAAGCAAAATGAAAAGAAAAATGAGATTTAAAATTACCACTTGAAAACTGTTGTTTTCTATATAGATTTGTATGCGTTTGGTTTCGTATTTCTCTGAAAAAAGATCCCATTTACATCGTTTTTCTGGCTTTTCATAGCAGAATAAAGAAAAAAAAAGAATAATAATCATAATAAAAATACAAGCAATTTTCCTTTTGTTGTCAGTCTGTTGTGGGTTGTTATTTTGTTGCAGGTACGAACGGAGCCAGTTGGATGATGGCGCACGTGGCAACGACGAAGAAGGCACACATGGGGCTGGCACGGAGGCAACAGCGATGCTGGAGGCTGCTGAAAGTTGTTGCGGCGCAAAGGATGGTGCTAGGGTTTTCTAGAAATTTTATATTTTGGGCCAATTTGTGTTAGGGTTTATTTGGGCTTGGTTTAGTTGTTGGGTTGTTGTAAATGGACTATGAACACTTATTATTGGATTTTATTTTGTTATTTTGTTTTGCATTTTTTATTTTAGTTTTGGTATGGGCCTGGGCAAAATGGGCCTATTACATAACACATAACGCTTTATAATTGGTCCAAAAAATTTGTTGTTTACACATCCATTAAATATCCGCGAGTTTCCTTCATGGTCGTCTTCAATATAGCCCTATCTCCAACCCAACAACAACCCTCCTCTTAATTCATTTGCTTAACATACAGACCTTGAACAAAACCAAGCTTATTACGCACCTTAACCATTTTCGATGCTTGTAGTTTAGTCTCAACTAAGAAAATTACATGGGACATCTAACTCATAGAAAAATCTAAACATAAATATGTTATCTCCAATATCAATAATAGCCACAGCCTTTATAAAATGCCATAGGTTCGCCAAAGTGTTGCGCATGGGCTAGAAATAAATAATAATTGCAATTAAAAACCTGCCCACTAGGCAAAACTCAAAGTTTGAACTGAACTCACCTTCCAAATTAACCTGCCAGGCTCCTTCCCCATCATCAATAGATAAACATGCTATCTCATTATCCATTGAAAACTCGGTAGGAGAAGTGACAAAAAAAAAAAATAACACAAGCAATTAAAGAAAAAAAAAGAGAAGAGAACATGCTACAAGAGTTTACAGGAAAAACGTGCTACAAAAGCCATCAATAATTTTAAATTTTAAATTTTAATAATTTAAAATAGGGATAAATCTTAAAATTACACATAAACTTTAGTTCAATGTAGAATGTTATACATGAATTTTGATATTATAAAATTTTATACATGACATTTTAAATTTGATTTAATTTTCACAAACCACTAATACCATTATTAATATAACATCATTTTATATTTATATATTATGTACACAAATAATTATATTTATATAATATATAAAAAATTAATATATTATTTTTAAAAATATTTAATGTGCATAATTCACAAAATCTATATCAACTAAAGTCAAATTTAATTTTTATATCCATTTTTTAAGCACCTAGTGAAAATTGTGTGACTCAAGTTTTTTCATTATTTTAAAACTGTGTGATGTAACGTGCCACCTTCTTTGGAAGGTAGCAAGCAGACGTTTTATGATATTTCCGCCATAATAAAAAGATTCCACGACCTTTAAATCCTGTTCAGTTTCCTACAATCACACACGCACACAAATTATGGAAGCCAAAATGAAGAAATTATGTCTTTCTCTTGCGATTTTAGGGCTGGTATTCTTCAATTCAATGGATCCCTCCAAAGCTATTTCAATGGAAACCAACAGCAGCACCACCACCATCTCCATCATCGCCAACAACAACGAGTTGGAGTTTCTGCTGGATTCGCATTTCAGTAGGATCCTACAAAGTAGCGGAAGTGTGACCAGCAACACCGGTAATGCTGGTCAACCGGCGGCAGATTGTGGTAGAGGTCAGTCTTATGATAGCTGCCTTCCGAACCCGAACCGCCCCGCTACGCCTCAAAATTGTGGGACTTACAACCGTGCCTGCGGCAGGTAAAAGGCCGTAAAATGTATGTTGGTATAGTTTGTCTAAGGTTAGAAGCCTTTGGTGATTCGAACCATGGAAATCCAACGAGTGATTTCCTCTGATCATTTGGTTCTTTAATTATTAGCTGTGAATTTCTCTCATCTTCTCTTTTTCAGTCTGTTGAATTGGGTTTCATTACATATTGGTATGTTCGAATAATCATCATGTTTATTGAATTTGCAGTTATTGACTGTGTTTTTCCCCTTTTTTTTCTGTTTTTCATTATATATGTTGGCTTCTTTTGAAATTATTTTTCGCTTTTTATATATATATTTTCCGTGATATATTTTAAAATATGAATATAATAATATAATGCTTAAACAACCTTCAATTACATAAAAATTTTAAATAATTGAATATATACGAATATCAAAAATATATCCTTATCTTACATCGAGTAAAAATGTATTTTGTTAAATAGATTTAGCCTTAAAAAGTAAAATTGTTATACCCCTACACCATAAAATTTCTATGCTATTCTCCCTATTCCCAGAAGTAGAGCTCATGTCATGCCAATACAAATGGGTTAGTAGGCAATACTAGAATGTTGCCAGGGAGCTATGAAATCGAGTTTGATATCATTTAATGATTGATCCCAGTTTCTTGGAGTCACCAACCCCATGATGGTCTCATCTAGCTCATTTCCTAAGTTAAGAGGTCAAATCCAGCTTCCAGCCTAAATCGAGCTTATTACTGAATGCAATACTAAAATCATCGACTTGATTCATCTATAGAAGCCAAAAATAAAGCGGACACATACGCACAACATCTTTTGGTCACCAAGTATTGCGGCTTTCCGCACCTACACGATGTGACTCCAAGAGTTCTCTACACCTCAAGATATAAACCACCCTATCAAACAACCTTCAATATTTTGTGTTGTAACAAAAATAATGGCAAAAAGGAGGGCAATTTTTCAGTAACCTTTTCGAATTTGATTGTATTGAAAACATGGCCGGCAGTCGTAGCATGTGAAATTTGAAAATTCAACACTTCCTCCAAGAAAACGATGCCCCACCAAAATCCAATTGGTTTAATTAAATAATAGAACAATTATTAACCAAAAAAAAAACTATTCGCATACTTTTCATGGATTAGGTTTATTTTCATTGAAGATGTTGTTGTTTTAGCTTTGTGTTTTGTTAGTTGGATTTTTACACCGTTCTGAAAATGTAATAAAAAATAATTGGAAGGTAGAAGGAGGATGTTGACATACTACAAATAGTAGCATACAAAATTTACCCAAAAAAAATTTAATTAAAATTTTATTAACCTCAATGCATAAATATAATTTGATTTACGTATTTTTTATTAAGTAAATAAAACCTATCAAAACTAAAAATGAATAAAAACTAATACGTATATTATCCTAATATTTATCCTAAAGATTGTTCAGATACTCCATTTGATTCTTTAGAAGGATCCCACGCATGGGCAATAATGTATTGTCTTGCCCATCAAAATGATACTTTTGGTTGACATTTAACATTTAAATTGAAGGCTAAGGTGATAAAAAGATTTGATATATACAATATTGATAATTTAAAAACTCAATAAAATACTTTGAATTTTGTAGACCAATCTAAAATATAAACTATAATTTGAAGACGTTTGGTATAATTAACACTTAACTTATTTTATAGAGTACTATATTATCATCAATATTTTCAAAATTAGATAAGTGATCAAACCGATTAAATTATTGGTTCATCGGAAAAATAAAAAGAAAACAAAAAGTTTATAGAAAATTTTATAAATAAAATTATATAACAATTAATCTAAGTCATCAACACTTGTTGGGTGTTCAATCAGTTTTACACTTTTTTCCCAACTTGTTTCTAATGTCATATACATTAGATGTGATTTTATACTTTTAATATTTAATTAATTTTTAAATGTTGTATTTTTAATTGCAGTAGTTAACATAAAATAATATTTTTTATTTAAATAATTTAAATATATTAATTTATCAATCCAAATATTACAATAGAAATTTTCAAATAATAATTAAAGCATTTTTAACATATTAAACATACAATATAGTTCTATAGTTTTACTTTGTGTAATTAAGGTAAAGTATTAGAAATAATAACTAATTAACATAATTAAGTTTAATATTAATTAAGTGATAATTAATATGATTAGAATTCTATTTAAGTAATAATTATATTTCATGTCAGTAAAATTAGCACAACTTTTATTTAAGTCAAAAAAATTTAAAATAATAATTATAAATTATAATTATATATAATTATAATTATCACAACTTCTTTTATATATTTTATGATTAAAGTGCTATTTAAGCAAGACATCTATTTTAAAATTA
Organism: Gossypium hirsutum; assembly: GCF_007990345.1. Taxonomy (NCBI): domain Eukaryota; kingdom Viridiplantae; phylum Streptophyta; class Magnoliopsida; order Malvales; family Malvaceae; genus Gossypium; species Gossypium hirsutum. The sequence continues at coordinate 33,314 of NW_024402799.1, forward strand.
GGACAACTCTTTTTAACTAATAATTTTAATTTTAATTTTAATTATTTTTAAATGTGTAATTATCACAATTTCTGCTAAATTATAATTATTTTTAAATATGAATTTAATAATATAATAAAAAAATAATATTCTATTTAGTTAAATTTTTTTTTCAAATTCGTGCTTTTATATATATATCTTATAGATAGATTATTTTTACATTTTATTTATTTTTTATATTGGGTTTCTGCCCATTACTAAAAAATGTTAATTGAGCCAAAATTTTATCAATAACCCAATAAATATAACAAAACACAATTTTAGAGTTTTTTAGCTGATTTCAATTCTCGGTTCAATGATGACTCACTTAAAAAAAAGTTCGATAATCTTATTTAAATTGATACACTCATCAACTTTTGATTCAACTAGATAAACCGACCTATTCAATTTCAACCACATTGATTATCATTACTTACTCAAAAACATTATATATCCAATATAAAGTAATACAACTACGCATGATTTTGGATCATTCTTGGCTCATTTAGCATTTGCCCATATAATAACAAGAGGAATGATACAAAAGATGGATTAGCCGCGGCAGTAAGTTCCCCTACAATTAGCTCTACCTCCTGTGGCAAGACAACTAGCATACTGAGGACTCGGGCAAGTCTGTTGCACCGGCGTATTCCGGTTTCCCGTGTTACTGGTTACCGGCGTGTTACTGCTCTGAAGGATTCTAACAACGTTAGAATTCATCACCATGTCCAACTCCAACTCTAGCTCCGAGTCCAAAGCCTCAGCGATCCTGCATTCGTTGAGACGGCCTTTGCACTTGTAGCTGAAGTTGCTCTTCACTAGAAAAGCAGCTTTGCAACCATTTGTTTCAAGGAGTACTATTGTCACCGTAAAAACAAGAAGAATGTGTATGTTTCTCATGGGAATTAACCCCATTTTTGCACACACACTCTCTCTCAATTGGCTCAAGGTGGAGGAACAATTAGTGACTTTGTTTAATTTATAGACTAGAAGGGATAGAAAAGATTGGGAGTTGTTGCATTTGAAATTGACAAATTAATATTTTATTTAAAGAAGAGACTTTATTAGGTGATGATGACATAGGATTCAAAGAGTAGGAATCCCATGTTAAATTAACTCAATTCCATTAGTTAGATTTGAAAATTAAGTGAGACGTTAGACATTCCCAATTGATGAGAACCTTATTTAACATATGGAAATGGGCTTTACAAAGATTTTATTTGGGTTGTACAATTTTATTTTCACTTTCATAGAGCTGGAATTAGTTTTTTAATATAAAAATATTTTCTATCCTTGTATTATTTTTTTAAATTTATTACGAATTATAAAATAATATTTTCCAATATAATATTAACGTGCAAAATTTTGTATAAATATATGTTAAAAAATGGAATTCACAATTTGGTGTCAAAGGAGTGCTCACTCATTGGGCACTAAAACTATGAGAAGACAGTTTCCATATGTGAAGTGTTGACAATTTATTAAACAGTTTATATGGACTCTGTTGAGTATATGGATGATATCTAATCTATCATTGAAAATCATATCACTGTGGGAATTATATATTGGAGATCGGATTGAATCAAATCACCCAAATCAATTCTTAGATCATGGACATTGGATTAGATTGAAACTTCAATTGCTTAGCTGTCAAGAGTCCATACTACCTCGGTTACTGTACAGACCTAAATTTGCTCGGGCCCAATCAGAGAATAAACCAAAAAATAATAAATAAGCCCAGTGTCCAAGCCCAAATTACAAAACAAAATAGCAAGCCTAAAACCCAAATGGCCCAACAATAAAAAACCCTAAGGTCAAACAAGCCCATAACCTAAACTAGTAACAGAAAAACCTAGTCCCTAGGCTAGCCACCGCCGCACACCAACCACCGGCCTCGTACGCATCTGGCACTGCCATTGTCATCTGCAAAAAAAAAAAAAGAACAAAGACCAAGGCAAGAGTCCAACACGCAAGGCAGTAAAAACAACAAAGAAAAAGACAAAAATAGAAACAAACAGTTTGTAACTTGGCTATAAAATCCTCAACATCTTCTTTGTAATTTTTTTACGTACACGAGCAAATCAAAAAAGAAACAGAACTGAAGTTTAAAAGGTGTTTGCTTTGTTCTTTCTCTCATTTCTTTCGTTTTCTGTTTATTTTTATTTTTTTTTCAAATCTATTTTAACAAAAAAACATAAATTAAAAAGGAAAAGAGCCTAAAAGGGCGTACTTGAAGGCTTGTGCTCCACCGTAGTAGATGACTGAGGTAGCCACCTCCGATGAAAGGTGAGGGGAAGTCGAAGGATCTTTCGCTTGTTCGGGGCATTTTTGTTTGAATATTGGAAATTTTAGCTTCAAATCGGGCTTAGGGAGATCAAAACTGCCTAAAAGGCCTTTTTTTTGAACTCTGACCACCTATACGGCAGCCACCGTCAATGGCGGCTGGTGGCCAGGGCAGATGGATGGTGGCCCGATTGGCCGAAAAAAGGGAGAGGATGAAAGAGGTTGAAAGGTTTTTCAGTTTTTTTTTAAAAAGAGAATAGGCTGAAATGAAAATTTAAAAAAAAATCTGGGCTTAAATAGCAGCATGAAACGACGTCGTTTCACTGGCCCCCCAGATGCCAAAACGGCTTCGTTTTGGGAGGGGGCCAACCCGAACCCGACCTATACAAGCTAGGATCAGCGTGTTTTGTAGCTTTAGGGTTATTTATGCGATGAGTCCTTTCGCTTTTTCACCATTTTTTAATTTGGTCTTGTTCTTTCTTTTGCTGTTTTAAATTTGCCCACATAATTTTGTTTTCGTTACATTTCAATCCCCTATGAGACGGTGCATTTCGAGGATTGGGAATAATTTCCCATTTAATCTTCGGCCCTTTGCGCATGTTTTAATCAAGCCCTATTTTCTTTTTTCTTTTTTCTTTTCTCTTTCAAATTTGGCCATTCGATTTTATTTTGTTTTTAAATTGGTCCCTCGAGCTGGTAGGTTGAACGGTACGCAGGGAACTTAGGGAATATTTTCCTATTCAGTCTTTTCTCCTTTAACGCCTTTTCATTTTAATCCTCTGTTTACTGTTTTTATTTTTTTTTCATTTTTATTACAATTTTATCCCTTTAATTTCATCCTAGTTTTATTTTAGTCTTTAAATTTCATTATCAATTTTAATTTAGTTTTTCATTAATTTATTTTCACCTTTTTTTGCAATTTTTCATTTTATATTTATTCATGTATTTATTCACTTATTTTTTCATTAATGCTTTATCTTTTTACACTGAAAAATATAGACTATTTGTAATCCTCTAAGTGCGCATCTTTATTATTTTATTATTATCCTCGTATGATATTATTTCATTGTTTCATTCATTGTTAAACATTTTCACATTATGTATGCTTTTTTTTTGTATATCATGCATTTCCCATTTTCTTGCTTTATTCATTTATTTATTGAGACCTATTTATTAATGTTGTATTCATCTTTGTAATTGCATCATTGTTATTATAATATTTTATCATATATTGTATACTATTTTAAATATTACATTAAATTTCACCCAAATTCATAAAAAAAGGGAAAACTTTTAAAGATCGGTAATATTTCGCATTTTGAAGATTCAAGAAATCATACCCTAACTTACGAGGTTTCGATTTTCTCGTTAAACCTAAATAGCCAAATATCATTTTAAATTTTAAAATACATAAATTTTAAATAAAAATTAAAGGCAAGCTTATTCTCAAGGGTTCAAAGTGTCGTGTCCTAACTTACGAAATGTGACATTTTGTTACTCTTTAACATTCATTTCGATTTATTTAAGAACTTTTAAATTAACATTAGTAAAAAAGGGATCGTATTTCTAATTCTTTCTAAATTTTCAACATTCGACATTAAGACATTAATTAATCAATTAGGTACCAATTTTGGGTGTTACAAGGGTGCTAATACTTCCTCGTATGTAACTGACTCCCGAACTCGTTTTCTCGAAGAATGTAGACCAAAATCGTTGTTTTAATAAATCAAAACTGTTTATTAAAACGATCAAATTGCAAGGTGATCCGATCACACCTAATAAAAAGGATTGGTGACGACTCCCATTTTTATTTTTTTGTTAAAATAAAAGTCGACCTTTTTTAAAAAAATTGGTTTCAACAGTTTGGCAACTCCACTGGGGAATTAATAAGAGAGTCAAGCCGCAAATTGATTATTTTCTATTTTTTGTCAAAAATTAAAAATTTAATTTAAATTTATTATCCTTTAGTTGCATTTCATCCGTCATTTTTGTGGTCTTTGTCATAATATGCTTACTTTATTGGTTTGTTCTTTTTTATATATCTCCACATATTACATTGCACGACTGTTCGATATTACCCTTTTAAGTGGGAGTGAGAAACTATTCCTTCGTGAGGTCTTCACCTCCATATAGGATAGTGGATCGTTTTCGAGATATATCCATACCTAATTCTTTGTGAGATTTTCATCTCCATATAGCCATAGGGAAATGTATTCCCCTAAACTGAACTCGATTTATATGAGCCTATAATGGGTGAGGATCGAGAAATCTGTCGGTTCGGGTACCTTCACTTTAGAACTAAACCGCATGTAATGAGCCCTAAGAGCCTACCCTAGGTAGAACCACATCGAACCATAGTGGTTACCCGAATAGGTGCCTTATTATTTCTTGATTGCTTTGAATTCTATCTTTGTATATAATACTGACTTGTTTTGTTTTTCTTTGATTTTGATTGCATGACATTTTCATTATATAAAGGTGCTGATTCACATTCGGTTACTAAATAGAGAGCTTATCATGGAAAATGGGTTTCTTGATAAAGTGGAAGATAATGTGGCTGTCCGAATATGGTCCGAAAAAATGTAGCGAGAGAAAGGTAATAGTCTGACTGAAGGATACATATCAAAGTTGTGGGATTTCACTCACATCAGCATGACTCAGAATAATTTTCAAGAATTAAAAGAGATATGGGACCAATGGAGTGACGAAATCAAGCAGCTATTTTACTGTAACTATGGAGATTTTCCCTATCTACTTGATATAAAAGTGGACAAGCACTTATTTCGAGCTCTCGCCCAGTATTAGAATCCCGCCTATAGTTGCTTCACTTTTGGAAAGGTTGATCTGGCACCTACCGTGGAAGAATACATGACCTTACTTCGTTGCCCAAAGATTCAAGCCGACAAGGCTTATTTTAGAGCCGTCAATGTCTCGACATTCTTAAAGAAGCTAATGAGCATAACGGGGATGAGTGAGTAGTGGGTTGCAGCCCGAATCTAGCAAAAAGGAGATAGTAATTGCATCCATTGGAAAAACTTGAGGGATTTGATCCTAGCACATTCGAATATGAAGAAGAAGGTTGATGTTTTCGCTTTAAGCATTTACGATTTGGTCATCTTCCCAAAAACATTAGGGCGTGCTGAAGAGGAGGTTTCAGATTTGTTCGATCGGCTTGACAAAAGAGTCACACCTATTCCAGCAATATTGGTCGAAACTTTTAGATCCTTAAATGCATGCCGGAGAGCCGGCGAAGGAAGGTTTATTGGGTGTGCACAAATTTTGTTAGCTTGGTTCCATAGCCACTTTTGAAAGGTAGTATCGAGTTTTCTCCAAGAACTACTCTTCATTGAAGGAATTAGTGGCTACAACTAAGGCCAAATAACATTTCAAAAGAGAAATGGATGGCGATTCTCTAGAATCTACAAGCTGAAGATGTTGAATGGAGGGCTCTATAGATGATCCCTGATGAGATCTTACATCGATGAGGTGACTTTGATTGGGATCCTCAACTTGAGATATGGGGAGCCGTTGGATACACTTCACTACTTGTGTTAAGGCAGTATAAATCAAGGCAGTTCATATCGGCGACACAAGGTTTGGCTCAATGCGAGGTTACGTATAAGGGTGATAATTACAAGAAAAAAGTTCGTGAAATATCGAATGCTTGGAACCAAACCCGTAGAATGAAAAGATTCACCGCATGTCTGATGACAACCCTCGAGTATGATTGGTGGTGGGGTAAAAGAATCAACGATAACATCCCTGTGCTAAGTCAAAAAAACACTCGACCAATAGAAGAGCACTTACTAGTAATCTCGTCTGAGTTAAAAATAATCAAGCAAGACTTTGAGAAAAGGAGTTTAGAATTGGGAAGGAAGATTGAGCAGTTAGAAGAAAAAATGTAGCTAGGATTAGACGTTGATATTCAGAAGCTAAGGGTTGAGAAATTGAGGAAGGAAAAGAATAAGGCCGAAAAAGATTTGGATAGTCTAAAAACGGATTATAAGAAGTTGCGATTGTTGATGAGGACTGTCGGTTTGGGTAAAATGTCGGAGCAATGGCGACAAGAAATCAAAGAAGAAAAGATTAGCGCCGACCAGTAGGAAAAGAAGTTCCAAGACGTTTAGGTTCGAGAAAATACTCTAGAGAGAGACCTTTTGAAAAGCTGAAATGAAAATGTGGGATTAAGAGCTCGAGTAGCAGAATTAGAGAGGTCGCTACATCAATATTGTAGTCACAATTCCGCAATTAAGTTGAAAACAAGCCAAGCAAAATCGAGGAATTGAAGGGGAAAGTAGGAGAACTTGAGACCACATTACAAAATTGTGAACTTAGAGTTGAGTTTCTTGAAAAAAATAACGAACACTGGAAAAAGTAGCTCCAACATTCTCAAGGTCAAGTTAGAGATAGAGACTACATCACGGGCGAAGCTGTGACCCAAATACAGAAGGTGGCAGATCATTTGTAAACCCTAGCAGTTCAAGCCGACATACTAAGCTTAAAATATGAATCAGAATCGGATCGAGGTCGAGAATTGGCTTGGCTTCTTAGGAAATTAAGACTTTGAGTATTAAGGCAAAGTCGTATATGCCATCCGTTTTATGTAAAGAAATTTATTTTCTAGTAAAGTTATTCTAATGAAATTGAATCAGAATTAATGCCTCGTTTTGTATCCATTTCATTCATCTGCATTACATTTCATCATATGCATTAAGTTTTATAAAAAGGCCCTAATTAATTAAAATTATGACAGTTACCCTGGAAACCAATGAGAGTTTACCAACTAAATATCGCCATAGTACCTGCTACAAAACCAAGGCAATGGATCAGAGATTGGAAAGATTAGAACAAATACAAAGAGATGTTACTACACCATCCTCTGTAACATGTCCTACAGACTCGGTTTCATGTATCTACGCTTATGACAAATAATTAGGATGCTATGATCAAAATGAATCAAATGCTCCTAACTAGATGTGATGCTTATGTCAACTAATCAGGACACTATGATCGAAATGAATCAAATGTTCCTAACTAGATGTGATGTTTATGTCAAATAATTAAGATGCTATGATCGAAATGAATCAAATGCTCCTAACTAGATGTGTTATGAATGATATATGAATGCAAAAATAAGAATAATCTTCTTTTTTAAATGATATTTTTTTTAAAATGCTTAAGGTACCATCACTCGTTGTTCATCAGGGCATTATTACTGATTTATTATGCTGCCATCTTGTTCGGTTCGTATTCTTGACAGAAAACCCAAAGAAAAAATCATATTCTGCTCAGTAAGCTTGCCCCGTTGTAATTTCAGAGTCCCTTACACTGTAACTTCTGGGCCATAAAGTTTGAACCTCCCACTGCAACTTTAGGGAATAATCATTTGATTCCTTTTATCCATCTTGTTGCAACTCAGAGGTATAGGATTTGCATCATCTTCAATCAATTTGATCTGTTACACCATTCTTTGTGTGTAATGAACAGATGTATAAGCCTGATATCTGCATGAATACAGAATACCATTTTCTTTTTTCGAGAATAATCTCATTGCTCATTCTTTGCCGGGATTATAACACCAATTAATATCTTTGACAAAAATCCTAGGAAATAATCTCAATTTGGGCTTAAATATTTCCAACCCTTAAGCTTGGTGAGTTTTAAACAATAGTCCTATTTTAGGCTCCTGTATTATTTAAAAACTTCCAGAGTAATATGCGAAACTCCTTTTATGAAAGTATTATTAGTCCACTAATCATTATTTCAATGCAAAATGCTTGAAAAAGATCATAACAACGGACTAGAAGGAAATTAATTAGAAGCATAGCTTGAAGCAAGTAAGTTGATTAAGGAATAACAAATGCAATTTTATTGGGACATATCCTGAAAAAATAAGGTAATCAAAGATAGCAAATTCAAAATGGGTAAAATGGAAAACTAAGTGCCCCAGATATCGCAGCTTGAGCTTCTCTGTACCAACTTATTGAGGACCATTTTGAGCTCAATCTGTGTTTAGGAGATTTAGAGTACTTTGTCGATGCCCCAAGACGTAGCATACTTCTTCATTGTTAATTCAGGTATAGCAAGACTATTATATGCCTCACTTTGATCCAAATTTGAGCCGTCCTTTTCGGGTTTTCAACTCAAATCAGCTTTGGTCTCAAGGTGCTCTTTGCGGGTTTTCGCCTTGCCTCTCCTTTTTCTTTTTCTCTTTTTTTTTCTGATTGATTTTTTGTTTGAATTTTTATTTTTTTTAATTTTTAATTTTTTTAAGGCCTCAAGATGCCTTTTGTGGGTTTTCACCTTGGCCTTTCCCCTTTTAGGTAGAATACTCATTGACTGGATTTGCCATCCGTCTTGATCAATATCAATGCTCCTCCAGAACAGGCCCTTTTTACTACATAAGGTTCTTCCTAGTTTGGCATATTTCTTCTTTTGACGTCCTTTTGTATAGGAAGGATCTTTTTCAATATCAAGTTCCCCTCATGGAATTTTCTAGGATGAACCTCTTTATTGTAAGCTCATATCATTCATTTCTGATGCATTGGACCCTGACAGAATCTCTTCTCTTCGAATTCAGCTGATCATATCGTGCTTAGATCCATTCTATCTTATCCAACTTCAACTCTGACAAGACTCAGAGAAAAAGAATCTCGTATTCAAAATCATTTTTATCCCATAAACCAATGAGCAATGTGTTGCCCCAGCGAAAGTCCTGGCCGACGTTCGATAAACGTAGAAGGTAAATGGTAACTTCTTTATGCCAATCTTTACAAGTCCGATCGCCTTTCACTATGACCTTTGTTTTATTGTTTTTCTCTTTTTTTGTTTTTTTTGTATTTTTATTTTTCTTTTTGGCTGCCTTTATTGCATTGTGATATGGTGCCTGATCTTTGAATAGATAGCAACCTTTTGACATTGTGCAGTTGTATTAGACATGATCTATTTTGACATCACTTGTCGGCACTTTTTTTTTTGAAATTTGATGACTATCGACCTTATAATATTGGCATATGAAGCGACCTTCACCCTCTTCATGAAGTACTCGATGACTGCCAAAATAAATCGATGTATATTTTACGAGAATGGCCTGAATAACATCTATGCCCCACATAGAGAAAGTCTGTGAAGAAATGAATGAGGCACATGAATCTTGTCTCTCTAAATATAGCCTAACTAATACAATCACCTTCCATGGTGAAACCATTAACATGTGTCCTTTTGACCCCCATATAGACACTTTTTAACGTCCACAAGTCTCAGTATCCCAGGTATATCTTAACATGGTTATGCGAAAACATTTTTGAATTCTTGGAATAACTTAATGACGATTCGCTTTGTCTTTGCGGTGACTCAGGCTCCGATCTTTGCCTCTTGCTCACAATGTCCACTGACTCTTCGTAAAGTAGAATCTATTTTTCATCTTATTCTACCATCCTTAATAAATCAGGAGATAAGGTACCATCTCTGTCATCTTCAAAGTTCTGAGATCCGCTTAAACACATATCTCACCCCAAAAGGGAGTCAGTTACAGCGTTGCTCATGTCGTTGATATCCGGGGACCTATTGTAGGTATGAAGGAAAATTCCAAAGAATAAATGACTCTAAGGATGATTATTTGTATGGTCTAATCATGAATGAAGAATGAAAGCATATTTAAAAGACAGTCCAAAGAACAAAAGAATATATAAATAATGAAAAAAAATATTTACTCACAAAGATGCATTTTATTGAAATAACGATTCTAGACATAAGTCTATTTCACAAAAGGATTCTTATTGCCCCTAGGCTTAAAGCAACAAGCGTGTCTTGAATATTACTCTAGATCAGCTCCAAAAATACAGGAATCTCTTCCATAGTCCCATTATTCAAAACACCCCCAAGTACATAAGAGTTTGGAAACTTTTATTCCCCGGTTCCTTCCTCAGATATGTCGTTCAGATTCCCCGATATTCCTTCTAGGATTTTGACTTGTTCAAGACATCGCAGCTCTTTTGCCCTCACTTTCAAATTTTGCATTTACTTCATTACCAAAGCGATTAGGTTCTAAGGAATCATCGAACTTCACAATTCCCATTTCAATGAACCTTTCGACCAACTTTTTAAATGTAGTACAGTTTTCAATTGAGTGCCCTGTTATTCCCGTGTGGTACTCGCATTGAGCATTCTCATTATACCATTTTGGGAATGGAGGTTGCACGGGTTCTGAGTAGAACGGAGACACCACATGCACATCAAAAATATTCTGATACAACTCCTTATATGACATCAGGATAGGTGTAAACTTTGGTCTCGAGTTGGATTCCTTCATTGAAGAGCCTGGATAACTAATGGTTACAGCCCTTGTGTAACAACCCCTACCCGTATCTGTCGCTGGAATAGAGTACGAGCCATTACCGAGAAGCACGAAACACTTATAGATAATTTAAATACATTTTCATAACAACTTGTCTCGATTCATACTATTTCGTATTTAAGCTTTATTCACTAAAGTCATTGAAATTTCATCTTTATGCAAATAACACACATGAGGTACATAATTCCGTAGTTATAAATGAACACATTTATCAAACATATTCCATGTTTTTATATATATATATATCATAGTCTCAAATTTACATGTATCAATTACCATCACTTCCTCGTATTTCAGACAAATACGTGTAACAATTCATAAATATGCAATTCACTAACTCTTCCTACCAATCACGATTTAAATTGCCAAATCACTTATTGAGCCCAATTTCAATGTACACTAAAATCTATCATATAAATTTGGATGTACGTATTCATCAATAAATTCCATGTACAGATATCATCATCTCTTATTTCCACATACATTTACTTTCCACATTCATGAATTCAAATAGCATATACAAGACATACCAATGTATTTCAAGTACGTTTTCATGATATTTCATTTCGAACTCCGATTATTTCATACTAGAAGTTTTCTCATTAACTCATTTGGAATACCAATTCATACGGATAATACACTCAAGGCGTAGAAATATATAATCACAAATGAACTCATTCATCAATCGGGTTTTATGCTCATGTCTCATCAAATCGTATCTCCTTATGTCACATAATTCCATGTAATACTTACCAAACTTTTTCAAATTAGTGAACATCTTACGGAATTGGTCTGCACCGGTATGCACTGAATTTCACTGACAATCACTGATGCCATAGCATAGCTATGGTCTTTTCACTAGAATGCCATAGCTCAGCTATGGTCTTATATTTTATACACATATCACACTGATGTCTTATCCCAGATATGGTCTTACACAGAAATCACTTGTCACTTGTAGCCGAAGCTATCACTATTCACTGATCAGGTAGCCGGAGTTACCATTTTTCACTAATCAAGTAGCCGATGATCAGGTAGCCGAAGCTACCACTTTTCATTGATCAGGTAGCCGAAGCTACCACTTTTTACTTGCCATTTGTCCTTGATCAGATAAGTGTAGCTGAAGCTATCACTTATCACTTTCATTTGTCCTTGATCAGATAAGTGTAGCCGAAGCTATCACTTATCACTTTCATTTGTCCTTGATCAGATAAGTGTAGCCGAAGCTATCACTTATCACCTTCATTTGTCCTTGATCAGATAAGTGTAGCCGAAGCTATCACTTATCACTTTCACTTGTCATTGATCAGATAAGTGTAGCCGAAGCTATCACTTATCACTTGTTGCCATGGTCCAACCATGGTCTTTTCCTTCAATTCATCTTGTCACTGAATTGTAATGCTCAATTTGATCATTTATTCAATTTTCATGTTTTTACATTATTCGCGATTTTATCATCAATACATATAAAATAACACATCATGAAATTCATAAAATTAACAAATGGTCACTAAAATTTAGTTATACAAACTCACAAGTACGATTTTTGTATTATAACGATATTCATAATTTCATAATAAATATTCCAAATAAAACATTATATCATTTCTAATTCAACATTTATCGATTATAATCGGGCATGTGATCAAGTCATTCATATATATATTTACTTTTCCTCCTCCTCCTCTCCATCCACATCCTTAGTATAAATAACACACTTGTAAGTAACATCATCCATAATTTTCACTATTTACTTATGTGAATATTCAAACTGTCCATATGTGTCATAGTCACTAAATCATTTTTATCTTGAGCTACAGAACTCGAAATTAAGATCCATAAATTTTCCCAGAAACTAGACTCATATGTTTTCTTGCCATAAAAATTTCATAATTTTTGGTTGGGCCAATTAATACAGTTTATTCATTGAAGTCTCCCCTGTTCTGCTGTCTGACAGTTCCGACCCTTCTTCACTAAAAATTAATTATCTCCTCGTACAGAATTCGAATGATGTCCTCGTTTGTTTCTCTTGAAAATAGACTAATTTAGGATTCTAAACATATAAATTTAAGCCCCTAATTGTTTTTATCCAATTTTTTTATGATTTTTCAAATTCAAAACAGGGGAACCCAAAATCATTCTGACCTTGTCTCACAAAATTTATCATATCTCATGATTTACAATTCCATTGCTTACATAATTTCTTCTATAAGAAACTAGACTCAATAATATTTAATTTCATATTTTATTCATCCTCTAATTCCATTTCTAAAATTTTTGGTGATTTTTAAAAGTTAGACTACTGCTACTGTCCAAAACAGTTTTAGTGCAAAGTGTTGATTTCCATTTTTCCCCAAATTTCACAATTCATACAATTCAGCCCTTACTCAATTAACCCCTCAATTAAGATAATTTTCTCAATTAATACTTTTCCTAGACATTAGAAGTTATTTCATAACTATTGAAATTCAGAATTTCCACATGAAACTTTAACTTCAAACTCTTTTACAATTAGGTCCTAAACATTCACTTTCTATTCAATTCTTTCAATAAAATCAGCATATAAACAATTTAAAGCTCTAATTCCATGCCAAATCATCATATAGTTCCAGCACATATTCATAGCGACTTTCAATTTCTTTCATAGAATTAAAAAATAATGAATTCAACAAGTGGACCTAGTTGTAAAAGTCACAAAAACACAAAAATTTCAAGAAATAATCAAGAATTGAACTTACTTGAAGTAAAAATATGAAAAACCAGCTTGAAGGAACTCTTCCATGGTGTTTTTGCTGATGAGAATGCAGAAAAATAAAGAGAAATCTGGATAATTCCACTTTAGTCCTTGCTTCATTAAGTAAATTTTGCAATTTTCCAATTTTGCCCTTAATTCTCCTTATTTTCTTGCTGATTTCATGCCTTGCCGTCCAGCCCAAAGAGACCTTGGGCCTATTTGCCTTTTAAACCCTCTTTCTTTTATCATTTAAGCTATTTAATCATTTCTCACAATTTTGCATTTGATACAATTTAGTCCTTTTTGTTCAATTAACTATCAGAACTTTAAAATTTCTTGACGAAACTTTAATACTAACTTAGTAACGCTCCATAAATATTTATAAAAATATTTATGGCTCGATTTAAAATTCCCGAGGTCTTAATACCTCGTTTTTTGATTCTAATTATTTTAATATTTATTTTTAGTACGCTATTCACTATTTTAAATGTTTTTTCCTAACTTCACATTTAACTTATACTCACTAAATTAATAATATTTCCTACTCATTTGTCGGATTTAGTGATCTCAAATCACTGTTCTGACACCATTGAAAATTAGGCTGTTACACCTTGGCTGGTCTACATTGACCAATTTGGAAAGCATGCTCACTATGTTAACTTTATTTTCCTTGTTTCTCGGGGTTGATCTTTTAACACTTTCTTCCATATCTATTTTCCCACTTCTTATCGCATTTTCAATCATCTCACCGGACATTACTATATCTGAAAAACTCAGAGTAGTACTTCCCAACATATAGTCAATGAACGGAGCTTTTAGAGTATTGATGAAAAGCACCATAGTCTCCTTTTCCAGAAGAGGCAGTTGGACTTGTGTTGCTTCCTCTCTCCATCTTTGGGCATATTGCCTAAAGCTCTCATTTTTCTTCTTTTCCATATTCTACAAGGTAATTCTATCGGGTGCCATGTCTGTTACATGGCTATACTACTTCATAAAAGCTTGTACTAAGTCCTTCCATGAATTGATTTTAACACGACTCAAATGATTGTACCATTTAGCTGCTGACCCGACCAGACTGTCTTGGAAACAATAGATTAATAGTTGATCGTTATTAACATATCCTGTCATCGTTCGACAGAACATTGTGATGTAAGCTTCAAGACAACTAGTCCCATTGTACTTTTCAAACTCTAGACGGGAACCAGACTCAGATCCTTGGCATCAATGCCACAGTAGAAGTCAACATTCTCCATTGCCTTCAATTTTCCCTCCAACCATTTATACCGATCCTCGAGTTATTTTGGTAGTCCTATCTTTGCTTTTTCCATTTCATCTAGGTCAGGAACTTCAGGAATGGTTGGATTGCCCCCGGATTGGAGCTGAGCCTATCGAGTAATCTACTGGTGTCGAGGTACCAGCCTGATATTTCTGGGTTCTGATAATAGGTACACCTTGCAGCCATGCCTGAGCATTTGTCGGGGTGAAACCCGGAGGGTAGAGAGGCTCCTCATTCTCCTTCCCAGTATTGATCATAGTGCTTTTTCCTTTTTCTATTCCTTTAGTCAGCAATTAGGACAACTAATTCATTATATTCCTTTGAGACTCTAGCACTTGGTCTCTCATATCTTGTCGGATCTTTGTCAGTTGCTCTCACATTTAAATTTGCAATTGGCCTTGCATCTCTCATTAAAATTGTTCAAGTTTTTCCAATATTTGGTCCATATCTTTTGTCTTAGCATGGGTACTGTAACGATGCTTGGTTGGTAAGTTTTTATTGGTTCCCAGATTAACTGAAATAGTTTTCATTAAATAAGGTCCTTTTGTGAAAATCTAATACAAATGATGCAAATGATGCAATGCAAATGCATGGAATGAGTACAAAATAAAGGAAGACATTGAATCTAAATCCAATTCCATTAGAACAACTTTTCTAGAAAACAAATTTTTTTACATAAAATGGATTACATATGCAGCCTTGCTTTGATATTCCAAGTGTAGACACTGATCCCTTTTCTTTGTGAAAAGTCAAATCTCGCAACTTCCAATAGATGCCTCCACTAGCTCTTTTTTGCTTGATCCGGGACGCGACTTATTACTCACTTATCCTTGCGATGTTGGTTAGCTCCTTTAAGCAAGTCGGGACACGACGGCTCTCGAACAATCTTTATCGGCTTGAATCTTTAGACAATAAAACAAAGTCCTGTTTTCTTCCGTGAACTATCAGCTTTCTTTCATTGTGTTTACTTGGACCATATTCAGACAACCGTATTATAATCCACTTTATCAATAAATCTATTTTTCCATGACAAACTATTCTATTTAGCAATAAAATATGAATCAACACCTCCTTTCTATGATGATATAATGTAATGCAGTCATAAACAAAACAAAAACAAATACATTAGTACAGAAAAAATAAAGAACCAATAAAACACCTATTCAGGTGACCACTAGACTTCGAGTACGGTCTACCTAAAGTGAACTCTTAGGGTTCACTATATATGACTCGGTTCTAGAGAAAGGGTACATGAACCAGCAGATTCCTCAATCCTCGCCCATTATAAGCTCATATGGATCAAGTTCAGTTCAGGAGAATACATTTTCCTATGACCATGCGGAGATGAAAATCTCACGAAATCATAGGTACGGATGCATCCCGAAAGTAATCCATTAGCCCATGCGGAGGTGTAACCACTTAAAGGTGTAACCACAACGGTCATGCAATGCAATTCAATATTATTCTACAAGACTTGGACCACAACAATCATGCAAACAAATGCAACAAAGAATCATGATTCTCAAATTAAATTTTCAATTTTAGACAAAAGGACAGAAAATAATCAATTTTACGGCCTGACTCTCTTATTGGTCCCCAGTGGAGTCGCCAAGCTGTCGAAACCATTTATAGTTTGAAAAAAAATAGGGATCAACTTTTTAAAACGAGGTATGGAGTCGCCACCAAACTTTTTTTGTTTAAGTGTGACTGAATCATCTAATAAAATATTTTATGAAAATATCAATTTTGGTCTACGAAATTTGAGAAAACAGGTTCGGGAGTCGGTTACGTGCGAGGAAAGATTAGCACCCTCGCTACACCCAAAATTGGTACCAATTTGATTAAATAATGTCCTTATGTCTAAGATTTTTTTAAAAAAACTTTGGAAATATGATTTCTTCTAGAAACATTCGAATGGCTCAAGTTGGTCGTCAAAATTCTCTTGTTTCAAAGGAATTCAGCATCACATCCAGCACGATAAGACACGATCCTTTATACCTTCGAAACCATGATTAATTCTTGACTTCTAAAAGCTCATACATTGAAAATTATAAAAGGATGCCCAATTATTTAGTCCAACGAAAAATTGAAACCCAGCACGGTAGGGCACGATTCCTCGAATTTCCAAGCATTGAACATTACCTTTGTTTTAGTGAATTTTCAAATAAACAATTGTAAAACTAGCTCAAAACGCATTAATTTGACTTGAAATGAAAGGGAATAATTAATTTGGATCGATAAGTTAAAAGTTTCAGTTGTAATATGACTCTCGTGAATGAAAAGGCGAAATTATAAGCATGAGACAATATACATGAATAACATACTATACTCAGTGAATGAAAATAGTATAAACCTAAGAAACAAATTAACAAACACACAATAAAACATAACTAATCAAAGAAACATATTAAAATAAAATATAACCAATTTCCAAACGTAGATGAATAACAATTGAAATGATAATACAAAAGACTAATAAACAGCATATAATAATATATAAAATAATATGAAAATTGAAACACAACACTGATATACAAAACAATATGGTACTAAGAGCCAATATGATACAAAACAAATTAAAAACCATATGGAAAAATTTACAAATGAATAATGCATGCCGGAATTTGAAATAACTTATATGTATATAAAAGCTAATAGAATATAAATGATTATTAAAGTATGTGTTATGTAAAAAGAAATTCGAAATGAGTAATATATAACATAATTCAAATAAAACAAATTGATTTAATTAGTGATATATACAAATAATATATATATATATAAAGATACTAATATATGAAAGTATTTAAAATAAATAAAATATACAATTTTAAATAGGATCCTTAAAGGAAACAAATTATACATAAATAAGTTTAAAAGAATATATATATAATAAATTTAAAAGAATTTATATAAAATAACACAAAATCAATAATGTGTACTTAGAGTAAAAATAATTTAATATAAATATGTATAATAACATTAAATTAAATATCATATAGATCTTTAAAACATAAAAGAAGTATAAAAGAGAAATTTTAAAATAGGCAAATTACAAGGTAAAACAATTTTTAAAAAAGATACACCTGAAAAATATGCAAATAATAAACTAATCTAATGCAAAAAATCAATGAAATAACACATTAATATAAAAAAATGAGAGATAAACGTATTAAAAATAAGGTAAAAGAATCACATAAACTAAAAAAACTCAATTGAAACAAGAACAAAATTTAGAGGTTAATTTATACATAAATCCAATTATTAAAATAGAATTTAGGATCATAATTAAATACGCCCAAACAAACAGGGACTAAAAATGAAAATATCCCGAGTCCCAAAACGCGGAGCTTAGGCGTGGAATGAATTGAAGCAGTGCGCAAATTTCAAAGAAAAATTAAAAAACCGAAGAGATCAAAACAGGATTCAATTGAATGGCTCAACAAAGAAGGGGGACTATGCGCAAAATTGACCTTTCGAAGTGAAAAGGCGCCGATCCGGGCCTCCAAACGGGTCAACGTGCCGATCCTTCTTCCCCCTAAATGGCACCGTTTTATACTCCATAAAAAAACAAAAGAAAAACCCTAAAATAAACCCCTAATCACTTTAATCAAAATCAAAACAAAAAATCTAAGCTTCATATCTCTCATATTCGGCCGAATCAGATAGTTCTTCGCCTATCCGTCACTCCGCCATCATATTCGGCAGACGGTCCTAATCTGGCCCTGTTCGACCACGAATCCGAGAGTTTTGCTATTCTTAAACCTCACAATCCTTATTTGAGCTCCGATTTCTACGAAGCAAACAAGGATTCGAGGGCCTTTATCGAGATAAGTATCTTCCCTTTCATTTATTTTTATTTTTTTACTCATACAATAACAAAAATCAAAAAGATAAAAGCAAAATGAAAAGAAAAATGAGATTTAAAATTACCACTTGAAAACTGTTGTTTTCTATATAGATTTGTATGCGTTTGGTTTCGTATTTCTCTGAAAAAAGATCCCATTTACATCGTTTTTCTGGCTTTTCATAGCAGAATAAAGAAAAAAAAAGAATAATAATCATAATAAAAATACAAGCAATTTTCCTTTTGTTGTCAGTCTGTTGTGGGTTGTTATTTTGTTGCAGGTACGAACGGAGCCAGTTGGATGATGGCGCACGTGGCAACGACGAAGAAGGCACACATGGGGCTGGCACGGAGGCAACAGCGATGCTGGAGGCTGCTGAAAGTTGTTGCGGCGCAAAGGATGGTGCTAGGGTTTTCTAGAAATTTTATATTTTGGGCCAATTTGTGTTAGGGTTTATTTGGGCTTGGTTTAGTTGTTGGGTTGTTGTAAATGGACTATGAACACTTATTATTGGATTTTATTTTGTTATTTTGTTTTGCATTTTTTATTTTAGTTTTGGTATGGGCCTGGGCAAAATGGGCCTATTACATAACACATAACGCTTTATAATTGGTCCAAAAAATTTGTTGTTTACACATCCATTAAATATCCGCGAGTTTCCTTCATGGTCGTCTTCAATATAGCCCTATCTCCAACCCAACAACAACCCTCCTCTTAATTCATTTGCTTAACATACAGACCTTGAACAAAACCAAGCTTATTACGCACCTTAACCATTTTCGATGCTTGTAGTTTAGTCTCAACTAAGAAAATTACATGGGACATCTAACTCATAGAAAAATCTAAACATAAATATGTTATCTCCAATATCAATAATAGCCACAGCCTTTATAAAATGCCATAGGTTCGCCAAAGTGTTGCGCATGGGCTAGAAATAAATAATAATTGCAATTAAAAACCTGCCCACTAGGCAAAACTCAAAGTTTGAACTGAACTCACCTTCCAAATTAACCTGCCAGGCTCCTTCCCCATCATCAATAGATAAACATGCTATCTCATTATCCATTGAAAACTCGGTAGGAGAAGTGACAAAAAAAAAAAAATAACACAAGCAATTAAAGAAAAAAAAAAGAGAAGAGAACATGCTACAAGAGTTTACAGGAAAAACGTGCTACAAAAGCCATCAATAATTTTAAATTTTAAATTTTAATAATTTAAAATAGGGATAAATCTTAAAATTACACATAAACTTTAGTTCAATGTAGAATGTTATACATGAATTTTGATATTATAAAATTTTATACATGACATTTTAAATTTGATTTAATTTTCACAAACCACTAATACCATTATTAATATAACATCATTTTATATTTATATATTATGTACACAAATAATTATATTTATATAATATATAAAAAATTAATATATTATTTTTAAAAATATTTAATGTGCATAATTCACAAAATCTATATCAACTAAAGTCAAATTTAATTTTTATATCCATTTTTTAAGCACCTAGTGAAAATTGTGTGACTCAAGTTTTTTCATTATTTTAAAACTGTGTGATGTAACGTGCCACCTTCTTTGGAAGGTAGCAAGCAGACGTTTTATGATATTTCCGCCATAATAAAAAGATTCCACGACCTTTAAATCCTGTTCAGTTTCCTACAATCACACACGCACACAAATTATGGAAGCCAAAATGAAGAAATTATGTCTTTCTCTTGCGATTTTAGGGCTGGTATTCTTCAATTCAATGGATCCCTCCAAAGCTATTTCAATGGAAACCAACAGCAGCACCACCACCATCTCCATCATCGCCAACAACAACGAGTTGGAGTTTCTGCTGGATTCGCATTTCAGTAGGATCCTACAAAGTAGCGGAAGTGTGACCAGCAACACCGGTAATGCTGGTCAACCGGCGGCAGATTGTGGTAGAGGTCAGTCTTATGATAGCTGCCTTCCGAACCCGAACCGCCCCGCTACGCCTCAAAATTGTGGGACTTACAACCGTG
The DNA here is from genome assembly GCF_007990345.1 of Gossypium hirsutum. NCBI lineage: Eukaryota > Viridiplantae > Streptophyta > Magnoliopsida > Malvales > Malvaceae > Gossypium > Gossypium hirsutum. The sequence goes on from NW_024402799.1 coordinate 53,847, forward strand.
CCTGCGGCAGGTAAAAGGCCGTAAAATGTATGTTGGTATAGTTTGTCTAAGGTTAGAAGCCTTTGGTGATTCGAACCATGGAAATCCAACGAGTGATTTCCTCTGATCATTTGGTTCTTTAATTATTAGCTGTGAATTTCTCTCATCTTCTCTTTTTCAGTCTGTTGAATTGGGTTTCATTACATATTGGTATGTTCGAATAATCATCATGTTTATTGAATTTGCAGTTATTGACTGTGTTTTTCCCCTTTTTTTTCTGTTTTTCATTATATATGTTGGCTTCTTTTGAAATTATTTTTCGCTTTTTATATATATATTTTCCGTGATATATTTTAAAATATGAATATAATAATATAATGCTTAAACAACCTTCAATTACATAAAAATTTTAAATAATTGAATATATACGAATATCAAAAATATATCCTTATCTTACATCGAGTAAAAAATGTATTTTGTTAAATAGATTTAGCCTTAAAAAGTAAAATTGTTATACCCCTACACCATAAAATTTCTATGCTATTCTCCCTATTCCCCAGAAGTAGAGCTCATGTCATGCCAATACAAATGGGTTAGTAGGCAATACTAGAATGTTGCCAGGGAGCTATGAAATCGAGTTTGATATCATTTAATGATTGATCCCAGTTTCTTGGAGTCACCAACCCCATGATGGTCTCATCTAGCTCATTTCCTAAGTTAAGAGGTCAAATCCAGCTTCCAGCCTAAATCGAGCTTATTACTGAATGCAATACTAAAATCATCGACTTGATTCATCTATAGAAGCCAAAATAAAGCGGACACATACGCACAACATCTTTTGGTCACCAAGTATTGCGGCTTTCCGCACCTACACGATGTGACTCCAAGAGTTCTCTACACCTCAAGATATAAACCACCCTATCAAACAACCTTCAATATTTTGTGTTGTAACAAAAATAATGGCAAAAAGGAGGGCAATTTTTCAGTAACCTTTTCGAATTTGATTGTATTGAAAACATGGCCGGCAGTCGTAGCATGTGAAATTTGAAAATTCAACACTTCCTCCAAGAAAACGATGCCCCACCAAAATCCAATTGGTTTAATTAAATAATAGAACAATTATTAACCAAAAAAAAAACTATTCGCATACTTTTCATGGATTAGGTTTATTTTCATTGAAGATGTTGTTGTTTTAGCTTTGTGTTTTGTTAGTTGGATTTTTACACCGTTCTGAAAATGTAATAAAAAATAATTGGAAGGTAGAAGGAGGATGTTGACATACTACAAATAGTAGCATACAAAATTTACCCAAAAAAATTTAATTAAAATTTTATTAACCTCAATGCATAAATATAATTTGATTTACGTATTTTTTTATTAAGTAAATAAAACCTATCAAAACTAAAATGAATAAAACTAATACGTATATTATCCTAATATTTATCCTAAAGATTGTTCAGATACTCCATTTGATTCTTTAGAAGGATCCCACGCATGGGCAATAATGTATTGTCTTGCCATCAAAATGATACTTTTGGTTGACATTTAACATTAAATTGAAGGCTAAGGTGATAAAAAGATTTGATATATACAATATTGATAATTAAAAACTCAATAAAATACTTTGAATTTTGTAGACCAATCTAAAATATAAACTATAATTTGAAGACGTTTGGTATAATTAACACTTAACTTATTTATAGAGTACTATATTATCATCAATATTTTCAAAATAGATAAGTGATCAAACCGATTAAATTATTGGTCATCGGAAAAATAAAAGAAACAAAAGTTTATAGAAAATTTATAAATAAAATTATATAACAATTAATCTAAGTCATCAACACTTGTTGGGTGTTCAATCAGTTTTACACTTTTTTCCCAACTTGTTTCTAATGTCATATACATTAGATGTGATTTTATACTTTTAATATTTAATTAATTTTTAATGTTGTATTTTTAATTGCAGTAGTTAACATAAAATAATATTTTTTATTTAAATAATTTAAATATATTAATTTATCAATCCAAATATTACAATAGAAATTTCAAATAATAATTAAAGCATTTTTAACATATTAAACATACAATATAGTTCTATAGTTTTACTTGTGTAATTAAGGTAAAGTATTAGAAATAATAACTAATTAACATAATTAAGTTTAATATTAATTAAGTGATAATTAATATGATTAGAATTCTATTTAAGTAATAATTATATTTCATGTCAGTAAAATTAGCACAACTTTTATTTAAGTCAAAAAATTTAAAATAATAATTATAAATTATAATTATATATAATTATAATTATCACAACTTCTTTTATATATTTTATGATTAAAGTGCTATTTAAGCAAGACATCTATTTTAAAATTAGGACAACTCTTTTAACTAATAATTTTAATTTTAATTTTAATTATTTTTAAATGTGTAATTATCACAATTTCTGCTAAATTATAATTATTTTTAAATATGAATTTAATAATATAATAAAAATAATATTCTATTTAGTTAAATTTTTTTTTCAAATTCGTGCTTTTATATATATATCTTATAGATAGATTATTTTTACATTTTATTTATTTTTTATATTGGGTTTCTGCCCATTACTAAAAAATGTTAATTGAGCCAAAATTTTATCAATAACCAATAAATATAAAAAACACAATTTTAGAGTTTTTAGCTGATTTCATTCTCGGTTCAATGATGACTCACTTAAAAAAAGTTCGATAATCTTATTTAATTGATACACTCATCAACTTTTGATTCAACTAGATAAACCGACCTATTCAATTTCAACCACATTGATTATCATTACTTACTCAAAAACATTATATATCCAATATAAAGTAATACAACTACGCATGATTTGGATCATTCTTGGCTCATTTAGCATTTGCCCATATAATAACAAGAGGAATGATACAAAAGATGGATTAGCCGCGGCAGTAAGTTCCCCTACAATTAGCTCTACCTCCTGTGGCAAGACAACTAGCATACTGAGGACTCGGGCAAGTCTGTTGCACCGGCGTATTCCGGTTTCCCGTGTTACTGGTTACCGCGTGTACTGCTTGAGGATTCTAACAACGCACCACACCTCTCTCATGCTCAAGTGGAGCGACAATTAGGACTTGTTTATTTTAGACAGGGAAGAAAGATTGGGAGTGTTGCATTTGAAATGACAAATTAATATTTTATTTAAAGAAAGACTTATTAGTGATGAGACATAGATCAAAGATGAATCCATTTAATTAACCAATCCATTAGTTAGATTGAAAATAAGTGAGACTTAGACTTCCATTGATGAACCTTATTAAATATGAAATGGCTTAAAAAAGATTTATTTGGTTGTACATTATTTTCACTTCATAAGTGATAGTTTTTTAATATAAAAATTTTTATCCTTATTATTTTTTTAAATTTATTACAATTATAAAATAAATTTCCAATAAATATTAACGTGCAAAATTTTGTAAAATATATGTTAAAAAAATGGAATTCACAATTGTGTCAAGGAGTGCTCACTCATTACTATGGAGAATATTCACATAAAAGTAATATGACTGTTAGTGAAGGATTAATCCTAACTATCATGAATCATATCACTGTGGAATATATTGAGACAATTTGAATCAACACACCAACAATGTTTAGATCATGGACTTGTTAGAGTTATACTCGAGATGATTATTCTACAATATATCGTATTGTACAAACTAAATATCGACCAAATCAGAGAATAAACAAAATAATAGGAGATAGCCATTCAGCATATACAAAACAAAATAAAGCCTAAATACCATAATGGCCAGATCAAAAAAAACCTAGTCAAACAAGCCATACTAAACAGTAAAAAAACCTTCCAGGCTTAGCACCGCCGCACACCAACACGCCTCACGCATCTGGGCACGCCATTGCATCGCAAAAAAAAAAGAACAAAGACCAAGGCAAGAGTCCAACACGCAAGGCAGTAAAAACAACAAAGAAAAAGACAAAAATAGAAACAAACAGTTTGTAACTTGGCTATAAATCCTCAACATCTTCTTTGTAATTTTTTTACGTACACGAGCAAATCAAAAAAGAAACAGAACTGAAGTTTAAAAGGTGTTTGCTTTGTTCTTTCTCTCATTTCTTTCGTTTTCTGTTTATTATTTTTTTTTTTCAAATCTATTTTTAACAAAAAACATAAATTAAAAAGGAAAAGAGCCTAAAAGGGCGTACTTGAAGGCTTGTGCTCCACCGTAGTAGATGACTGAGGTAGCCACCTCCGATGAAAGGTGAGGGGAAGTCGAAGGATCTTTCGCTTGTTCGGGGCATTTTTGTTTGAATATTGGAAATTTTAGCTTCAAATCGGGCTTAGGGAGATCAAAACTGCCTAAAAGGCCTTTTTTTTGAACTCTGACCACCTATACGGCAGCCACCGTCAATGGCGGCTGGTGGCCAGGGCAGATGGATGGGGCCCGATTGGCCGAAAAAAGGGAGAGGA
>NW_024402800.1:0-58095 GCF_007990345.1 Gossypium hirsutum
CGGATGGTTGGATGTCAATTAGTTTTGGGGTTAGTGGAGATTATAAATGATGGGTAGCCTAAATGCATGGGCGGATTTGGTGTTTGACGATCTTGATGGGAGATAGATTATTTAGAATTCGGAGTCTTATGACCTTTTTCAGCTTTTTTTTTATCTCGAATTTCTTTTTTTTTTTCATTTTACTCTTTTTTTTTCATACAATTCAACACTTGTACAATCACATTCCGATTTTTTTTGAATTTTTTGAATTTTTTTCAAATACTTACTCCGGCTACTTCAGAACGTCCGTACTTCGATTTTAGCTAGCTCTGATACGAATGATACGAACTCCCTCAATGATTATTTGAGTTGGTTGTTGCTCGATCATTAAATGGAGAAGTATCATTCTTGAATAGAGTATTGGTCGATTTGGCTAAGTAAGGCTTTAAATGATACGAACTCGCCTGTTATGATTTAAGTCGTAGATGCTGCTAATCTAATTGGTAAGTCTTGGCTCAATTGAAATAAGGTGAAAATCAAGTATGAATAGGTCAAAGGGTTTCAAAAAGGATTAGGATAGTTGGATGATAGATAGGGGAAACGGCTAAGGCCGGAGAATGAACAAAATAAGATTGTTGACCCGAGTCTCAAAATGGCACTTGGTTGTAGTGATGGTAGAAGATGGAATAATTGAAATGGAAGATAAATTAAAAATAACCTTGACCCCTATTTATGGAAGATAGGAACCTTGGTATAGTTTGAACGCCACTCCAACAAAGGTGATAAGTTTGGGATAACAAGGAAAGATTGACGCCACGAGACGAATGCCCGATAAGTCAGATCAGTCCTATGTGAAAAAAGAGAATTGAATTCTACTTGAACAACAAATTCATAAAATGACAAGTTAAAATTGAGTAACCTTTACAAAATGAAATTAAAACATATTAAGCCTAAAACATGGCTAGCGAATAGCACTTGAAGAGTTGATTGGCCATTTGATTTCAGCTTTTAATGAGCTGTAAATTCCAGAATAATCAAGAAATTCCAGGAAGCTTCTCCAACTGGAACATTTGGACAGTTTCTGAGTGTCTACATGCAGTTGGAAATATTTAAAAATGAACGAGAACTGATCAGCCATTTGGGAGACTGAATGGGGCTTGTGATTTATCTAGAAGGGTTGAAATTTCCTTGAAACTTTCTTGTAGCTTCCCTATAAGTTTCGTAGCATGGAAGATGCAATGACATCTTCTAGAGGCCTTCATTCAGCTGGAATTAATTTGGAGTGACTGAGGACTGAATTAACTTGATAAAATTCGGTCAAGGGTGTGAACTTGTCTTAATTGAGCTGCCTGAATATTTGGACAGTCTTGGACTTTAATGAGTAGCTGGAGTACTCGACAGCCCTTGATGTGAACCAACGAAATTGAGCAGCCATCTTAGTGTGAAAGCTCAAGCCGAACAGCCACGAGTGTGAAAGGAACTCTAGCAAGTGTGAAAACTTTTGAGGGTGTTAGAGAACACAATGGCCAGCTTAAGGAAGAGAAATCAGCAGCTCAAGGTCTCTTGGACTCAACGAAGAGGTTCTTGGAGCACTCAACCATCAGGACACCCATTCAATGCCGTCCATGCATATACCTGAAACAAAATAAAAATCAGCTTAAACAATTAAATTTAGTTAGACAAATTAATTAGAAACATGAAATTAATTTTTCTTAGACTTGGACACACTAAACAACTATTAAACATGTATTAAGTATGACACAAATTAAATTTAGCAATAGATAATTAATTTGTCTCTACTTAGACACATTTAAACCATGCATTAAACTAAGAAACTTAAATTGTTGTAGTAATTTAGACAATTAAATAGCTGGAAAACATATTTAACACCTAGGTAAATTATTTAAAATAACTTAAACTAAATAACTATTATTTATTCCAGCAACTATATGAACTAAATTGAGCTAATTAATCTCATGGAATGAGCAAATGAGCTCATTGAGCTGGAAACAAGCTAAATTGAGCTCAACAAGCGGGAATCGAGCTAATTTAACTCGCAAGGGAGTGCAAGCAATGTTTGGGAAGCTAGTAAAAAATGTGCTCGGGGCATGATGCATCATTAAACAAAAGGGGTATGTGATAGTTTAAGATAATTAAGGAAGATGGTTTGGTTTAACAAAGGAATCGGTGGTTTGAAAAATGGTAATGTGGATGGTTCGAACGGCTTTAAGTTCAAGAAGGAACTAGTACTAAAATAGAGTACTAACATCTTATAGGAACTTAAAGGTGGATAGAAAGATAGATAAACCATGACCCACTATCTATATGGAGATAGGAACCAACTGGTATAAAGGTGAACACCACACTCGATGAAGAGTGATAAGTTCAAAAGAAACAGAATGACACCACTAGCAAGCTAGATAATTCAGGCTGAGTATAAAACAAAATTAGAGAGTTCAAAACTCACAAAATGTTATAAACATTAATCAAAGGAACAAAAGTCTCCTAAACAAGCTGATTACAAAATATTTATGGTGCTACATGAGACCTAGCTGAAAAGTCACTTGAATTCAGCTTTAATGTGTGGTTACGAGATGAAATAAAACTCAATTACTAAGCAAAAACTCTTGAAATCTCTAAGCCTAAGTAACAAAACTATTAACATGATTTAATGTTCCAATTCAGCTGAATAAATGAGCTGAAGCTTAAGCTGGAAGAGTTCAACATTTGAGCAGCCAAATGACTTCAATTCCTTCATTAAATCAGCCTTGGGCAGTTGAATAGACACCAACAACATGTATAATGCTCTCCTTTAATTGTTGTCCACTGCTATTCTTGAACAACTCCTTGGAGAAGAGGAATAGGCTGCTGAAATTTAATGGTGCATAATGCTCTTCTTTAAATATTGTAACATCCCCTTGAGTGTAACCGATTCCAACTGAATAGTCACATTTAACACTTTATAACAGCTCCCTTGGACTTAACTTATTCCAGCTGAAAAGTCACCTACAAGCATTAATAAACACAATAAAAACACATTTAAACACACTATACTTAATAACACTTTAACTCTTAACTTAATTAATAAACTATAAATAAACATATTTAAAACATATAATAAGCTGGACATATTAAAAGCATGTGATAAATTAAGGAACATTAAATTTAGCCGAAACATATTAAAATTATGTATGAACTAACACTTAATTAAAATGGCTAGAATTTAGACACGTTCATTTAGACTGAACTATATTAACTAACTTAATTAAATAGCTAGTAGCTTTAGAACGCATGGATTAATTGAGTTGAACCAAATTAACTAATTCAGCTAAGCAAGTAATTATTCCAGCAACTAAAACGAAATAAATTAAAAATAAATTCAAAACAAGCAAACAAGCTTATTGAGCTGGAAATGAGCTGAATTGAGCTCAACGAGCTGTGATTAAGCTTCATTTTGCACTTGGGCCCCTCAAGCTTAGGCCACCCTCGATGATGTCGAGTTGTATCAAAACATGACGCAACCAGGTTCGCATCAACTTATTTCAACTGAATAGTCACATTTAACACTTTGTAGCAGCCATTGTACATAACTGTTTCCAGCTGATTAGTCACCTACAAACAAACATTAAACACATATTAGACTTAACTTAATTTAATAAACTTAAAAACACATGCAACAATAAATTATTCCATCAACTTAATTAACTAAGATGAACTCAATTAACTAAGATGAGTAATTTATCCAACAACTTAATTAATTAAACTAATTAATAAACACATTTAATATTAAACTAAATATTATTTAAGTTTATTCTAGCAAGTTAAATACTTATTCTAGCAAATTAAAAATGGGTTGAAGTTAAGCTAAATGAGCTCGGGTTGAACTAGACAAGCTTGAAGAAGCTAGAATTGAGCTTATTGAGCTGAAATTAAGCTTCATTTGCACTTGGGCCCTCGAGCTTAGGCCAATTTTGAGGTCATCGAGTTGTATCGAAACATGATGCGGCAGGGATCGCATCAAATCAACTCACTGTTTCAAGGTGAGATCATATCATTTGGTATCAGAGCTACTTAAAAAGAGAAGTACGAGTGTTTGAAGCTATCCTGGAATAGGTTTGTAAAAAAACCAAAAAAATTCAAAAAAAATTATTATTATTTGTGTATTACAAGTGCATTATAGCCATAAATACTGAAAAAAGATTAAAAATTATTAAAAAACAAAAAGTGATTGAAAGTTTGTGCTCGTCTTTTTGTAATCTCATCAAGTAAGTTAATTCCGACTACCATCATCTACCTTTACACTAGACCAAAAGCCAACTTGTTTTTCTTTTAGCTTACCCTACACCTTTTCATCAATCCTTTGTAACCATTTTGAAGCCGACCCCTAGACTATGATAAAACCTAAACAAGTCTTTTTATGAAATCATGAGAGAAGAAGTGAGTGGAAAAAGGCACGAGTGAGTGAGAAAAATAGAGAGCAGAAAAAGCCAATTAACGAGTGTAAACATGAGTGTGAGTGCCACTATCACTTTTCTTACCGAGTGAAACGTGAGGTTTGTGGTGAGGTTTATGATTTTCCATGTTAAGAAGTCTGAAACAAAAATGGTGGAAAGAACCAAATGGCAACCAGTTCGTAATGTGCCAGATTTAAATCTCCAAGCCTTATTACGCGAAGTGGAGCGTTTATTCGATCGAAAGCTTTAGCCTATCCAAGAAAGGCTTGATCAGGTCGAGGGAAGAGCCCAACGGGGGAGGACACCCCAAAGTCCACTAAGGAACCTGATACGATCGCGCCCTGAAAAGTACCTAGCTCGAGTAAGGACTCAATGGTGCTGCCCCAAGGACTAATTACACAGGCTCAAGCTAAGCAATTCAAGGAGGCCATTTCAACCTTAGTCAAACAACTGTGGGGTGAGGCCTTGGCTGGTGAAATAGAACAAGCTTGGACCAGCTCAACAAAGCTCCCTTGCAACTTACTACAAGGCGATTTCAGCTCACTTCCAGCTCCATGAAGCTTAGCCTAGCTCATTCCAGTTCAGTTGAGCTTCTTTCTTATTTCTTTCAGCATTGCATTTTATTGATAAATAAATTGAGTGTTAGTCTTAGCTAGTTAAAATTAAAATCAGCTCAAATAATTATTAAGCGTTTTGATGTGATCCGGCTCGGTTGATTGAGTCGATTCACTTGATTGCCCGATCGTCGACGAGAAGTTCGTTCGAAATTGCTTTAAGATGAAGATTGTTTTCAGTTTAAGCGGAAGACTTTTAAAAGGGTTCAAAAGATAGGCTAAATTCGGATATTTTGTAGGTTCGGTTTAATATGAAAAGAAATAAAGTTTATATTTAATAAATAGGATGGAGATGAAAAAAATGAACTTAAGTATTAAGAACGATTCAATACTATGTAAAGTATTGCCCCGGGACTTATATTGCTTAAGGTGGGTTTAATGGAAGTCGAAGATGGACCTTGACCCGTTACCTATAGAGAGGTAGGAACCAAAGGTATAAAAAGGTGGATGAACGCCACACCAGGATGGTGATAAGTTCAAAAGAGAACGATAGACGCCACTAGCACGCTAGATAAGTCAGATCGAAACTCGTACGAATTTAGAGAGGAGAAAACTCACTCTTTGAACAAAGTTCATTCAAATGATCAAAAGTCAAAAGTCAAAAGTCCTTTACAAATGAAATCAACAAACTATTTATACTAGTTTCTTATGCTAACCGAATAGTCCATTCATGAACTTAATGATTAAGTAATGAACCTAAATTAAGACATGAACCTTCTAGAAAATGACCAATGGTGTCCTTGTCCATGTTCGGCCGAATGGTACTTCAATGGGCAGCTTCATGGCTAAGGAAATGAACTTGAAGGCTTGGTGAATGTATGGGAGAGCAATGGACATGTCTAGGTTCGGCCAAGGTGTGAATGGACACTCCAAGAGATACCTTTTGGCCGAATAGGTACTTAGGAGATCAATGGACAGCAACCGATGCATGTAAGTGAATATTCATGCATTCTTCCATTCATTGTATTAAATCATTCATGCATCATCCTTACGTTCATTGAACCAACCCATTCATGAATCATCTTTAATTGTGTTCCCACATCATGCATTGTAAGTAGATGTTCATGCACCTAGCTTGAATGAATCTCCACATTCGGCTGTACCTAAAAACACACATGAACTTAATTAATTTCAAGCAAATTCAGCTGAACTAAATTAAAGTATAATGTGAACATCCTAAATAACATTGAGACAACTTAAATATTAACAAATCATAACACATAAATTCGGCTGGACAAATTTAAAACATGTAATAATTTAGACAAATTAAATGACATCTAGACACCTTTAATTCAGCCAAATCAAGACATATTAAACACTTGTAATAAATTAAGACATTTAAAAGCTGTAATGAAACTTATTTACATGCTTATTTAAATGGTCTAAAACTCCAGCAAATAAAGTTAATTTAGCTAAAGAGCTAATAATGAGCTGAATTGAATTTAAACCAAGCTCAAACGAGCTGAATTAAGCTCATGTGAGCTAAAATAAAATTCGGTGAGCTGAACCAAGCTAAATGGAGCTTGAGGAGCTGAATTCAAGCTGAAATCAAGGGCATCCTTGACCAGGGTCATATCACGTTTAATTTGTCAAATCTGGACAATTTAAATTAAAGTTTAAATGTGTCTTATTTAGTGCATAATTTTAATGTGTTAGGTTTAGAACAAATCTAATAGCTATTGCTGTTTAATTTGTCCAGCTGATTACATGTCTTAATTATGTCTCAGCTTAGGACGAATTTATTTCTTGTTAAATTGTTCAGCCGGATTTTAATATGTCTTAGTTCATACATGTCTTCAATTTGTCTTAGCTTATTACATGATTTAAATGTGTCTTTTGAGCTGAATTAATGTGCAGGTTTAATGTGCCCTAGTGCAGCCGAATTTATTATGTCTCAAATTAATGTGTTCATTTGATTTGTGCAGTAAGTGCATGGACGGTTTTAAAGGCTTGGTTTGCTGATGATTGGTTTCTCCCAAGCACCTATTCAGCCAAACAGGAGCTTCCTATTTATGTTCCCAAGCTGACCGATTGGAGACAGCCTTAAAAGTTTTCACATTGCTGCACATTCCATTCACACTCCAAGGCTGTTCAGTTTTGCGTTTTCACACACACAAGGGCTGTTTGAATTGGGTTCACACTTTCTAGCCTTTTACAATCTCCAAGCTTCTTATTAATTCACCAAGTCCATCCAGCTGATCAAGGCAACTTAATTGCAGCCCATTAAAGCTTATGGTCAAACCTAGACAAACCATTCAGCTCCCAAGTGTTCCAAGCTCATTTCAGCTGAACAAACTTCATCTAGAAGCTGTCCAATAACATTCCAAATAGTGGGAGAAGGTTCCTAGAATTTCTTAAAGTATTCTGGAATTTTCTAGCTCCTTAAATGCTGAAACTAAGTGACCATTTAGCTATTCTTGTGACCATTCGACTAGCTTAAATCCAGCACTATAAATATGTAGCTCATTTCTTTGTTTTATAACTTTTTGTCAATTTGAATGAAACTATATTATATTTGTGAGATTATCTTCTCTCAAATTTCATTCTTAGACTTGGTTGGCTTATTTTTTGTCAGTGGCGTCAACCTCAGTCTTTCTTTTTCGAACTTATCACTCTATTTGAGTGTGGCGTTCAACCCAACCTATACCTTTGGTTCTTATCTTTTTAGGTAACGGGTTAAGGTCTTCTATCACCATCAACTATTCCCTTAAGATCCTATAAGTTTTGGGTCAACACTCCTACTTAGTGTTGGTTCTTACTTGCATTTAAGCCTGTTATCCATCCATCCTCTTTTACCTTACTTAGCCGTGGAAGCTACTATCTATCCTTTTATTTCTTGTTAGCCGAATCTATAACTATCCATACTTATCTATTTTGAACCTTTCTTTGTTACCCAATTCCAAACTTAGCCTATTTCCAACTAAACTTCGTAAAATGAACGACACTTCTTTATTAGATGATCGGGCATCTAAATGACTCAACTCAATATACCAAGACGAGATCATATCATTTTTTTTATTTTGTTTTGTGATCTAACATTTTCTTTTTAGAAACAAAATCATGTCATGCGAAGAGTTCACCGAATCGGAATACCAATACTTGGTTCAAGAAATGCGAAGAATGGCGACTAAACGAGACCAAAGTGATCGAGTTTCTTCAAGTCATAAAACGGAACCAAGAACCCCACGGAGATATACCCCTGACTACTACCTTAAAAAAAGTTCCAATCGTGATTCCTTTTCGTCATCTACTTCGAGACAAAGAGATTCATACTATGACTCATATTCATCAGCGAATTCAAGAAGTGACTTCGATCGAAAGTCCTTTTCATCAAGAAATTTGAGAAGACGAGAAGCCAATTACGATTTTGATTCATTCCCAGATGGCGTTCGAAGAGAAAGACATACTCCTACTAGATCTTCAAAGAAATCTTACTCGGAGTATTCTTCACGAAGTTTTGATTGTGAATCATACGCAAATAGTTCTTCATCTTTTGAACAAGATTTGTATTCTCATCGTTCTTTTGTACATTCTAGTAAAGAGAAAATAAAGAAAAGAAAAGAAATAAAAAGAAATAAAAGAAAAGAGAGGCAAGAGGCAAGTAGGAGAGAAAATGAGCGAATCTTGAGAGAACTTGAAAAAACCTTTGAAAAGAAAAAAGAAAATGAAAAAGAAAATGAGATTGAAAAAGAGAACGAAAAGAAATTTGAGAGTGAAAAAGAAGATGAAAAAGAAATTGAAACAAAAGAAATGAGTGATTCAGAAGAAAAAGAATCGAGTGAGAAAACAAGTGAGCAAGTGAGGATTATTTCTACTAACCCACCTGTTCGATCTTCTTGTGAATTAACTTTTCAGGTTCCTAAAAGTTTGTGCAACCAATTCCATCTACATTACCTTCCAAACGAGAGGTGTTTTAGGTTGTTCGAAAAAGGTAAGTTCGCGAATGACTACCACCCACTTGCGATCGAAGGTAAGGAAGGTAAGGATTCTTTGTTTATCGAATCAAAGTCACTTGATTTGGATAACTTTGGTTCACTTGCTGTTGTTAACGAATTTGTTTTAAAAGGTGCCATATACAGCTTTTCTTATGACGATTACTACATTGGCAAATTTGTTGACAACATTGGATTAGTTTTCTCTAAGTGAATTTTGAACATGTTTGATCAAAGTCTGTCACGTAAAAATTTTGATGTGTTTGACCCTGCAAACTTTTTGAACTCATGTGTTAAATCTTTATGTTTAAATATGCCTATTCAATTGATTTGTGATAAATCTGCCTGTTTGAAAAGTTGCATGTTCGTTAAAAATTTTTTGTTTGGCATCCATGTTAAAAGATCTTCACATGATATGTGCAATTGTGTTCTTCATGAACAATCTTTGAGTTTTTGTGCGAAATTTCCATGTAGTGATTTACATTCCCGATTAATACTCTTGAAGTATGAACCTTTGCATTTTGGTATGCTCGGTTTTGTCAAATCAACATGTGTGTTTAGACTAGTGAAATATAATTCGTGTGGTGAGTTGATTATATCTTTTTCTAATATGTTGCTTGTTGGAATTCCTAAACAAGTTCGTGTGTTCAAGCCTGGTATTTGCTACATGAATTCATTTTATGGAAACATTAAGTACTTTGCATCATTTGCAATCAAAATATGTTTGCTTGATGTTCAAACTTTTGATAAGAAGGTGAAATTCAATGATTTGGGTTTCAATTTTGATTCATTTATTAATCACCTTGTTTGGCCACATCTGAAATTTTCGTTTCATTTCGAGAAGGTAAGTCCAACCTATGTTTTTGGAATTGAATCAAATTTCCATGGTAACTTTCCTTTTCCATTTAAGTCCATAGTTTTTGATAATACTAACCAGTCTTATTTTGTGAATTCCACCCCTCGAGGAGCAAGACATGTCATGGTGCGTCACCACCTATTCAAATTTATCGGAGTAATAGGTTTGTCTTATGTTATCTATCCAAAGAGAGAAGATTCATTTTGACCGAGAAAGGTAAACCCAATCCTCAATTGTTTTCTCTTCATATTCATCAAGGTAAGTCATCTGAAAATTTTCAAATATCTTTGCTCAATTCGATTGAAGTTGAAAATTCCATTGATTGGTTGTTTGGAAATTATTTATACTTTGATGTGATGGATTTTTCCTTTTGGCATTGTGATGATGTGATTATTACGTTGGAATTTGGAGACTCCCCTCATGTTGTTCAAAAACGAAAGGAAGAGTTAGCATACCTTTGGCCATGGCATACCTTGCATGAGCAAGACAAGGGACCAAATGAGTTACTATATTCGATTAAAGAAATTAAAATGTTTTGGATGAGGAATAATGTGTTTAAGTGCCTACCATCATTTTGAACCAATTATCCCTTGATCCAACTTAGTTTTCATGTTTGTAACGATGGTGTAACGAAACTCTTTGATAAATTTACATATGCTTGCTTTGTCCAATTGAGATTTTTGGCATATGTACGATTGAATGAATATTTTATAAACTATCGAACACATTTGAATTTGACTCCTTTGAGTTTCTTTTTACCGGCTGTGGTAAGAATTTTTCAGGTTTTTGTGACATCTTCCATCCCATTTGATCGAGGAAAACCATGCACGAGTCAAAGTTCTCCCATGGATAAACAGCTCGACTTGAGGACAAGTCGCCTAAAAGAGGGGGGAATGATACGAGAACGCCCCGCAAACTTATCGAGCAAGTCTGTCAGGCCGAGCAATGACATGTTGGCAACCTAATCCCAGCTCGTTTCCAGCTCCACGAGCTCCGTCCAGCTCAAATCCAGCTTATTCGAGCTCAATCCATATTGCTTGAGCTAAACCGAGCTCACTCCTAGCTCACTTTCAACTCACGAGCTAAACCTTAGCTCAACTTCAGCTTAGGAGTTTAGCCTCAGCTCAACTTTAGCTCACGAGCTAAAGCTTAGCTCATTTTAGTTTAAACTCGGTTTTGTCTTTAATGCATTAAATAAAAATTTGCACATATTTATTTAAGCATTAAACTTGTCTTATATTAATATTTGTTATTAATATGTCATAGTCATTACATAAATTGATTATGTTCACATAGCTGAATTAATGCATGACATTAATGTGTTCACATCATGCCGAATTTATGAGTGTTCATGAGATATCTTAATGACTTGTTTATTTCATGTAGGTACATCCCTTTGGACGGTACAATGTATGGATGAAGAAACATCTCTTTTGGGCATTCCACACTCATGAATGAAGAAGTATTAAATGCTGGTGCATGTACGGCTAGATGCAAGGTTTCTACAAATTCATGCATGTGTCGAATGCATGTATGGACATTAAAGGCTGGTCCATGAATGGATCAAATACATGGGATGGTAGAATGCATGAATGGCTTAAGTGCATGCATGGTGGCTGTCTCCTAACTTTCCAAGGCACTTATTCGGCCAAGAAGTAGCTGTTCACACTTTGAATTGACTATAAGCTACTACACATGCATGGATGGGTTCAAGAACGTCCAAAGGAAGGAATTAACTCAATAATTCAACACATTGATTGAATTAAGTGTATGCACAAAGGGAGAACGAATTTACTAGGTTCATGCTGCCATTTATGAACCTACATGCTATTAAAGAGTTTAATTATGAGGATACATGTTCCATACAAGTGCATGAACGTCCCAAGGAGATGAATACAACCTTTGGTACACATACAAGTCACTTGAAGCCTTTCTTTATGATTAAGCATTCATGCACACACTTAGGGGGAAGAAAGTGTCCATTCAACTAGTTCATGAATCTGCCAAATTTATGAACTATTTTAATACATTAGTGTGAACATTTTTATTATTGTGTGAACACCTAGATGCCGAATTTGAATGGTCATCTATGTGCCTATAAGTATTTGTTTTCTTTCAATTGTAAGGGACTTTTTGCCAAATGATGTGATCCGGCTCGGGTTGGTGAGTCGAGTTCACTTAATTGCCCGATCGTCGTTCGAGTGAGTCATTCGTGCTTTGGTTTTTAAGATTAGAAGTGAATGAAAAGAAACGGATAAGCGGAAGGTTTCAAAGTAGGATGGATTTAATAATAGGTTCGGTTTGGGATAACAAAAAAATAGGTTGAACAATGGAATTGGAAAACGAGCTTAACGTCAGGAATGATTCAACACTAGGAAGTGTCACCCCAGTTCCTATATTGTTAAGGTGAAAAGATAGATAGATGGATAGGTGAACACCACACCAAGATTGGTGATAAGTTCAAACAAGACGATTGACGCCACTAGTACAAGCCAGATAAGTCTTACGAAACTTGTACGAGATATGAGAGGAAGCAACCTCACAAGAACAATGTTCATTAACAAATTTGGCAAAAGTCCCTTACAATTGAAAGAAAACAAATACTTATAGGCACATAGATGACCATTCAAATTCGGCATCTAGGTGTTCACACAATAATAAAAACGTTCACACTAATGTATTAAAATAGTTCATAAATTTGGCAGATTCATGAACTAGTTGAATGGACACTTTCTTCCCCCTAAGTGTGTGCATGAATGCTTAATCATAAAGAAAGGCTTCAAGTGACTTGTATGTGCACCAAAGGTTGCATTAATCTCCTTGTGACGTTCATGCACTTGTATGGAACATGTATCCTCATAATTAAACTCTTTAATAGCATGTAGGTTCATAAATGGCAGCATGAACCTAGTAAATTCGTTCTCCCCTTTGTGCATACACTTAATTCAATCAATTTGTTGAATTATTGAGTTAATTCCTTCCTTTGGACGTTCTTGAACCCATCCATGCATGTGTAGTAGTGATGTGATCTCAATCGCATCATGTTGTGGCACCACTCGTTGCTATCATGATTGGCCTAAACACGAGGGCCCCAAGTGCAAGATGAAGCTCAATCTCAGCTCAACAAGCTCAATCTTAGTTTTTCCCAGCTCGATTTAGCTCACATGAGCTTAATTTAGCTCGTTTGAGCTCAATTTAGCTTACTTTAGCTCGTTTGAGCTTGGCTTAAGTTTATTTCAACTCATTTATTTTAATGTCTGAATAAATTAAGTAATTTATTAATTTAGCTTAAATTACTACAGCTCATAATTATGTTTTGACTTATTACATGTTTTAAATGTGTCTTGGCCGAATTTAATATGTCTTGTTAAGACTTTATTAAATTTGTCTAATTTAATTTATGTTTAATTAGTGTGTCTAAATTATATTAATGTTTGTTCAGCTGAATTTTATGTGATTTAATTTTGGTTCATGTGTTTTTGTAGGTGAGTTGAATTTGGAGAGTAATTAAACAAGGTTCATGCATGATAGGTTCAATGTATGGGACGGTGCATGTAAGGCCTCTTTCAATGAATGGTGGCTGATCCATTTGGCTCCCCAAGGCACCTATTTGGCCAAAAGGTGTCCAGCAACTTAAAGCACAAGCTTGGCCGATCGTATTCCCAAGGCAGCATCTAAGCCATTCACACCTCAATTTGACCAATCAGCTCCTATACATGTATGGGTGGATTCATGAACGTCCAAAGGGAGGGAATATTACCTTAATTCATCACATTGAATGTATAATGTGCATGTACAAAGGGGAGAACGAATTTACAAGGTACATGCTTCCATTCATGAACCAGCCCATCATTAAAGCTTTAATTATGAGAGATGCATTACCCATGCACCTAGCATTCGTCCAAGAGGGGTTGGATATGAATTGAAGATGCACATTCATGGAACAAGGAAGCTTTCTTATTGGTTAAGCATGCATGAACGGGTTTTGGGAAGAAACATGATTATTCAACCATGCATGAACTTACACTATCCATGAACAGAGATTTAATGCTTGAAGTGTGAACATTTTTAATTGTTGTGTGAACACATTAGTAGCTGAATTTTAATAGGCATTAGAGAGCCTATAAATAGTTTATTTTGTTTATTGTAAAATGTTACAGAATTTGATTATTGAAAACTTGATTGTGAGGTTTCCTCCTATCCTATTCGTACGAGTCTCGTTCTGACTTATCTAGCTCGCTAGTGGCGTCAACCCGACTTCTTGAACTTATCACCATCCTAGTGTGGCTTTCATCCACCTTTTATACCTTTGGTTCCTACCTCTCTATAGGTAACGGGTCAAGGTCCATCTTCGACTTCCATTAAACCCACCTTAAGCAATATAAGTCCCGGGGCAATACTTTACATGGTATTGAATCGTTCTTCGCTTGAGTTCTATTTTTCCATTCCATTTTAACTATTAAATTATAAACAATATTTCTTTATTTCACCGAGCCTATCAAACATCTATCCAAACCATCTTTTAAACCCATTTTCTCAACTTCCGCTATAAAAAAATCATCTAACTCCATCTATCTACAAAATTGAACAAACTTCTCGTCGATGATCGGGCAATCAAGTGAATGGACTCAATCAACCGAGCCGGATCACATCATTTGGTATCAGAGCTACTAAAACGAGGAATGCCGACATTCGTATCAAGCTCGGAGTAGGTTCGTAATGTAAAAAAAGTAAAAAAATCAAAAAAAATTTGAGTTGGAATTTAATTTTTTTTCTCTTCCTTGTATTTTGTTTACTATTGTATTGGATTTAAAAAAAAAGAGAAGAAATTCAAAAAAAAAATTCAAAAAAATCGAAAAAAAAGGAAAAAAAGAAGTGACACAAAAATCGAGTTAAAAAAAAGAAGAAAAAAAAGTGAAAAGTCTTGCGAGTTTTTATCATTATTACTTATTACTCCGATCATCAAGTTTCCCTTCCTACCATTATTTACCCATCCCAACGCCACACTTTAAACCAATTTTCTTCTTTATTCAGCCTACCCTACACCCGACATTGATGTGATCTGGCCTGATTAATTGAGTCGGGTTCACTTAAGATGCCCGATCGTCGACGAGAAGCTCGTTCAAATTTGTAGATAGATGGACTTTGAATGTTTTATAAGCGAAAGGTAGGCAAAATGGGTTCAAAGGATGGGTTTTGGTTTGATGAAAGATAGGTTCGGTTTAACAAAGAATTAAGTTACAAAGATGATAAATAAATGGAAATGGATAAAGAACTCAAACTTTAAGAATGATTCAATACTAAAAAGTATTGCTCCGAGTCTTATATTGCTTAAGGTGAATTTTGATGAAGGATAGAAGCGGACCTTGACCCGTTATATGGAGGTAAGAACCAAAGGTATAGGAAGATGGTTGAACGCCACACCGATTCGGTGATAAGTTCAATGGAGTTCGGATTGACACCACTAGCAAGCTAGATAAGTCGCTTCGAGACTCGAACGAAAGAAGAGAGGAGGTAACCTCACAAGAACAAAAGTTCTATTAAGTTTAATTGATCAAATTCTGTAACCTTTTACAATAAACAAGTAAGCTATTTATAAGCCTAAAATGCCTATTGATATTCGGCATCTATGTTGTTCACACTAACTTAAATTCTGTTCACACAGGTATTTAACATGTTCACACAAATAGCATTAAAATCCAGTTCATGCTTGAAGATGGTACATGAATTGGCCGAACCATCATGATGCTTCACTTGATGCATTCATGCATCCTTAGCCTTGAAGAATCTCCATAATTCCATGAATGTGCAGCTCTTTAATGATCCTACATCTCCCTTGGCTGAATGAGGCATTAATGTGCCTAAAATACTTGAATGGTCATCTTGAAAATGCATGAATCATGCATGAAACGTCCCATGTATTTTCCCCCATAAATATGATCCATGAATCTTCAAATACATGAACTTTCAGCAACTCCCTCTTGCATGAACGTCCCAAATGCATGTGCTCCTTTAAATGCCATCCATTGAACCTCAATTGTGCATGCACACTCCCATACATTGCACCAATCCGTTCATGAACCTGCAGCAAATTAAATCAGCAAGTTAAATGCATTTCAAACACATTAAATTAGCAGCATATGAACTCAATAATTTGCACATTAAATTTGGCCATACATATTAACAATTTTAGACATATTTAAAACATCATAATTAATTAAGTATTTAATTTAGATATAATTAAAACACTTAATTAATTATTTGTCCAGATTTTAACAAATTAACTAACTTAAGATAAACAACTAATTTAACTAATGACAAATTAAATGGTTTATTTCAGCAAAATAAATGCAAGCTAAAGAAAGCTAAAAATAAGCTCATTGGGTTAAGATTGAGCTGAATTGAGCTTGAGTGAGTTGACTTGAGCTCGAGTGAGCTGGAAACGAGCTAAACGGAGCATAACGAAATGAAATTGAACTAATTCAGCTCGCATGGATTTGCAAACAATGCTTAGGGAGCTGATCCAAAAGTGTGCCCGGGGCATGGTCGTATCATCCCCTCCCTCTTTAAAGCGATTTGTCCCCAAATCGGGCCATTTACTCGCGAAAAATCGTTGAAGATTCTGAAAGCCACAATTAATTCGGATCAAAAGAAGCTCATTCGCATGCCTTCCCTCTTTAGGAGGGTACCACTTCACATTGTCACCTTTAAAAGAATAAAATGAATTAGTGACACGATGAAGATTAAACACAAAGGAACTTTTGAGATTTGATTCACAATTTGAACAAATAATCCAATACCGGGGTCGAAAATAGAAATCGTTCTTACCTTTTTCTTCGATGGAAACAAACATAAATCACAAGGCATTTGATAGCTATGGTTTTGGAAGTCAACTTTCCATGGTTCGATTACCTTAGGCAATGATATAGAATGGTGTTCACCGGGGTCAAAGATAAAATTTTCTCTTGCCATTTCAATTTGATTTGGCAATTTCATGACCGACTTCATAGAAAGAGCACTAAGCAACTCAAAATCATTATCATTCAAAACATGTTCGGATCTTTTAGTCCACAGTTGAGAACATCCTCCGAAAACAAAATTTTGATTTTGACTTAACAAACCAACAAGATTCACATGGCTCATTTTCAAACTTAAAGACAAAGTATCATACAAACAAAGATTGTTTACACATTCATTCAAACAAATTTTACGATGCTTGCTTTCTTTCATGGATGATTCATAATAGCAAACTCCAGGATTAAAGACATGATTTTGACTACTCGATCCAAATGGCAAAAAGAGTCCTTTTATCTCCAACAATTTACACAAATTAAACAACGAGGGTGTTAACATACTCAAATTCAAACAAGCAAACCCTTTAAATTTCATTCGAAAAGATTTACAAAAACATGGAAATTTCACATCAAAAATTAGATAATCCACATGATCAACACAACCAAGCAGATGATATGTCAACTTTTGATCACACAATTCCAGATTTTGTTGGTGCTGATTTATTCGCTCTTCATCAAAAATCTTGCCAATGGCGTATTCATCAATACATTTCCATTCCTTTTCAACATGATCAGTGAGAATGAACATTTTATATGGACTTTCATCTTGCGCATCCAAAACATGCATTCCATTGCAAGTTAAAGATAAACAACCAATACCATCAAAATGATATTTTTCAAAAGCAAGAATCTTCTTATCATTAGACAAAACAAATGGATCATCATCAATCAAAGAATGACAAATAGCCACGTCAAAGTTCAGATTCTTTCTAAAGACCAAATCATCAACAGTGTGTCCATCAACAATCGAGTAAGGCAGAAGTGCTTTAAAATTTTCAACATTCATACCTTGCTTACCTTTTGGCATAGGCGAACTAGGATCGTTGAGAACATTACCTTTTTCAGCCAAAATGAACCTTCTCTCCTTCGAGAGGTATTGGAGTTGAAAATTATCGTCACTTGGCCTTCCGGAGACCTGAAAAGAGGAAACAAAACAAGACAAATTCTCATGTGGTTTAGTAAACAGATTCCTCACTTTTTCTTGCTCTTTTGCCTCCTTTTCTCTCGTTTTTTTTCTAACTCATTGTCTTTTCTTTCTTTTTCAATTTTCTCTTTTTCCTCACACTTTTGTTCAATCTCAATTTCTTTTTCGATTTCTTTCTCTTTTTCACATCCTTTTTCAATCTCAATTTCTTTTTCCATGACACTCGTTTCTTTTACACTCTCGTTTCTTTCTTCAATCTCACTCTCTTTTTCAATTTCTTGTTCCTTTTCTTTCATTTCTTTTTTTCGTCTCTCGATTTCATTCCATATATGCTCATTTTCTCTCATCAACATTTCTTGTCTTTCCTTTCTTCTTATTTCTTTTTCTTTTTGCCTCGCTCTTTCATTATAGGATGGAGATGTTACAAATGAATCAGCACGAAATGACTCTCGTTGGGTATAATTGGAATGACTTTCATACAAAAAATGATCACCTCTTCGAGATTGATTCTTGGCGGACGAATACCTCGGTGCATACGAAGGACTACTTGTGATTTCTCGTTCGTCACCTCGGAAAGCTTTAAACTCAAAACTTGCTTTAGTTCGTCTTGAGTTCCTCGTTGAATAGGAATCATGGTATGAATCTCTTCCCAAAAAATCAATGGATGTGTGCCTTCGTGATGATCTTGTCTCCGTCTCTTCACCCGGTGAGTTTGGCTTCCATCGGGCTCTTTCCTCCACTCAATCCAATCGATCATACAATTTATCAAATTTTGATTTCACCATTCTATGCATCTCTTGCATCAAATATTGGAATTCTGATTCGAGAAATGTTTCTCGAGACATGATTAAGTAATGACAAGAAGATGTTAGAAAAAAATAATAAAGAAAATAAATACCTTACCACAAACCTCACAAATTCGCTCGAAAAGGAAATAATGATTTTCACTCGCACTCGTGTTTACATTCAAATTTTGGCTTTTTCTTTGATGTAATTTCACTCGTGCCTTTTTCCACTCAACCTCTTCTCACAAATTCGTAATTTGTCTCGATAGACTTAATTTGCTGCTTGAGGGTCGGTTTTAAAATGGGTTACAAGGGATAATGTCGGGTGTAGGGTAGGCTGAATAAAGAAGAAAATTGGTTTAAAGTGTGGCGTTGGGATGGGTAAATAATGGTAGGAAGGAAAACTTGATGATCGGAGTAATAAGTGATAATGATAAAAACTCGCAAGACTTTTCACTTTTTTTTCTTCTTTTTTGAACTCGATTTTTTGTCACTTCTTTCTTTTCCTTTTTTTTCGATTTTTTAATTTTTTTTTGAATTTCTTCTCTTTTTTAAATCCAATACAATAGTAACAAAATACAAGGAAGAGAAAAAAAATTAAATTCCAACTCAAATTTTTTTTTTGATTTTTTTGACTTTTTTTTCGTTACGAACCTACTCCGAGCTGGATACGAATGTCGGCACTCCTTGTTTTAGTAGCTCTGATGCCAAATGATGTGATTCGGCCTGATTAATTGAGTCGGGTTCACTTAAGATGCCCGATCGTCGACGAGAAGCTCGTTCAAATTTGTAGATAGATGGAGTTTGAATGTTTTATAAGCGAAAGGTAGGCAAAATGGGTTCAAAAGAAGGGTTTTGGTTTGATGAAAGATAGGTTCGGTTTAACAAAGAATTAAGTTACAAAGATGATAAATAAATGGAAATGGATAAAGAACTCAAACTTTAAGAATGATTCAATACTAAAAAGTATTGCCCCGAGTCTTATATTGCTTAAGGTGAATTTTGATGAAGGATAGAAGCGGACCTTGACCCGTTATATGGAGGTAAGAACCAAAGGTATAGGAAGATGGTTGAACGCCACACCGATTCGGTGATAAGTTCAATGGAGTTCGGATTGACACCACTAGCAAGCTAGATAAGTCGCTTCGAGACTCGAACGAAAGAAGAGAGGAGGTAACCTCACAAGAACAAAAGTTCTATTAAGTTTAATTGATCAAATTCTGTAACCTTTTACAATAAACAAGTAAGCTATTTATAAGCCTAAAATGCCTATTGATATTCGGCATCTATGTTGTTCACACTAACTTAAATTCTATTCACACAGGTATTTAACATGTTCACACAAATAGCATTAAAATCCAGTTCATGCTTGAAGATGGTACATGTATTGGCCGAACCATCATGATGCTTCACTTGATGCATTCATGCATCCTTAGCCTTGAAGAATCTCCATAATTCCATGAATGTGCAGCTCTTTAATGATCCTACATCTCCCTTGGCTGAATGAGGCATTAATGTGCCTAAAATACTTGAATGGTCATCTTGAAAATGCATGAATCATGCATGAAACGTCCCATGTATTTTCCCCCATAAATATGATCCATGAATCTTCAAATACATGAACTTTCAGCAACTCCCTCTTGCATGAACGTCCCAAATGCATGTGCTCCTTTAAATACCATCCATTGAACCTCAATTGTGCATGCACACTCCCATACATTGCACCAATCCGTTCATGAACCTGCAGCAAATTAAATCAGCAAGTTAAATGCATTTCAAACACATTAAATTAGCAGCATATGAACTCAATAATTTGCACATTAAATTTGGCCATACATATTAACAATTTTAGACATATTTAAAACATCATAATTAATTAAGTATTTAATTTAGATATAATTAAAACACTTAATTAATTATTTGTCCAGATTTTAACAAATTAACTAACTTAAGATAAACAACTAATTTAACTAATGACAAATTAAATGGTTTATTTCAGCAAAATAAATGCAAGCTAAAGAAAGCTAAAATAAGCTCATTGGGTTAAGATTGAGCTGAATTGAGCTTGAGTGAGCTGAATTGAGCTCGAGTGAGCTGGAAACGAGCTAAACGGAGCTTAACGAAATGAAATTGAACTAATTCAGCTCGCATGGATTTGCAAACAATGCTTAGGGAGCTGATCCAAAAGTGTGCCCGGGGCATGGTCGTATCATCCCCTCCCTCTTTAAAGCGATTTGTCCCCAAATCGGGCCATTTACTCGCGAAAAATCGTTGAAGATTCTGAAAGCCACAATTAACTCGGATCAAAAGAAGCTCATTCGCATGCCCTCCCTCTTTAGGAGGGTACCACTTCACATTGTCACCTTTAAAAGAATAAAACGAATTAGTGACACGATGAAGATTAAACA
Organism: Gossypium hirsutum; assembly: GCF_007990345.1. Lineage (NCBI taxonomy): Eukaryota > Viridiplantae > Streptophyta > Magnoliopsida > Malvales > Malvaceae > Gossypium > Gossypium hirsutum. The sequence goes on from NW_024402800.1 coordinate 21,027, forward strand.
CAAAGGAACTTTTTGAGATTTGATTCACAATTTGAACAAATAATCCAATACCGGGGTCGAAAATAGAAATCATTCTTACCTTTTTCTTCGATGGAAACAAACATAAATCACAAGGCATTTGATAGCTATGGTTTTGGAAGTCAACTTTCCATGGTTCGATTACCTTAGGCAATGATATAGAATGGTGTTCACCGGGGTCAAAGATAAAATTTTCTCTTGCCATTTCAATTTGATTTGGCAATTTCATGACCGACTTCATAGAAAGAGCACTAAGCAACTCAAAATCATTATCATTCAAAACATGTTCGGATCTTTTAGTCCACAGTTGAGAACATCCTCCGAAAACAAAATTTTGATTTTGACTTAACAAACCAACAAGATTCACATGGCTCATTTTCAAACTTAAAGACAAAGTATCATACAAACAAAGATTGTTTACACATTCATTCAAACAAATTTTACGATGCTTGCTTTCTTTCATGGATGATTCATAATAGCAAACTCCAGGATTAAAGACATGATTTTGACTACTCGATCCAAATGGCAAAAAGAGTCCTTTTATCTCCAACAATTTACACAAATTAAACAACGAGGGTGTTAACATACTCAAATTCAAACAAGCAAACCCTTTAAATTTCATTCGAAAAGATTTACAAAAACATGGAAATTTCACATCAAAAATTAGATAATCCACATGATTAACACAACCAAGCAGATGATATGTCAACTTTTGATCACACAATTCCAGATTTTGTTGGTGCTGATTTATTCGCTCTTCATCAAAAATCTTGCCAATGGCGTATTCATCAATACATTTCCATTCCTTTTCAACATGATCAGTGAGAATGAACATTTTATATGGACTTTCATCTTGCGCATCCAAAACATGCATTCCATTGCAAGTTAAAGATAAACAACCAATACCATCAAAATGATATTTTTCAAAAGCAAGAATCTTCTTATCATTAGACAAAACAAATGGATCATCATCAATCAAAGAATGACAAATAGCCACGTCAAAGTTCAGATTCTTTCTAAAGACCAAATCATCAACAGTGTGTCCATCAACAATCGAGTAAGGCAGAAGTGCTTTAAAATTTTCAACATTCATACCTTGCTTACCTTTTGGCATAGGCGAACTAGGATCGTTGAGAACATTACCTTTTTCAGCCAAAATGAACCTTCTCTCCTTCGAGAGGTATTGGAGTTGAAAATTATCGTCACTTGGCCTTCCGGAGACCTGAAAAGAGGAAACAAAACAAGACAAATTCTCATGTGGTTTAGTAAACAGATTCCTCACTTTTTCTTGCTCTTTTGCCTCCTTTTCTCTCGTTTTTTTTCTAACTCATTGTCTTTTCTTTCTTTTTCAATTTTCTCTTTTTCCTCACACTTTTGTTCAATCTCAATTTCTTTTTCGATTTCTTTCTCTTTTTCACATCCTTTTTCAATCTCAATTTCTTTTTCCATGACACTCGTTTCTTTTACACTCTCGTTTCTTTCTTCAATCTCACTCTCTTTTTCAATTTCTTGTTCCTTTTCTTTCATTTCTTTTTTTCGTCTCTCGATTTCATTCCATATATGCTCATTTTCTCTCATCAACATTTCTTGTCTTTCCTTTCTTCTTATTTCTTTTTCTTTTTGCCTCGCTCTTTCATTATAGGATGGAGATGTTACAAATGAATCAGCACGAAATGACTCTCGTTGGGTATAATTGGAATGACTTTCATACAAAAAATGATCACCTCTTCGAGATTGATTCTTGGCGGACGAATACCTCGGTGCATACGAAGGACTACTTGTGATTTCTCGTTCGTCACCTCGGAAAGCTTTAAACTCAAAACTTGCTTTAGTTCGTCTTGAGTTCCTCGTTGAATAGGAATCATGGTATGAATCTCTTCCCAAAAAATCAATGGATGTGTGCCTTCGTGATGATCTTGTCTCCGTCTCTTCACCCGGTGAGTTTGGCTTCCATCGGGCTCTTTCCTCCACTCGATCCAATCGATCATACAATTTATCAAATTTTGATTTCACCATTCTATGCATCTCTTGCATCAAATATTGGAATTCTGATTCGAGAAATGTTTCTCGAGACATGATTAAGTAATGACAAGAAGATGTTAGAAAAAAATAATAAAGAAAATAAATACCTTACCACAAACCTCACAAATTCGCTCGAAAAGGAAATAATGATTTTCACTCGCACTCGTGTTTACATTCAAATTTTGGCTTTTTCTTTGATGTAATTTCACTCGTGCCTTTTTCCACTCAACCTCTTCTCACAAATTCGTAATTCGTCTCGATAGACTTAATTTGCTGCTTGAGGGTCGGTTTCAAAATGGGTTACAAGGGATAATGTCGGGTGTAGGGTAGGCTGAATAAAGAAGAAAATTGGTTTAAAGTGTGGCGTTGGGATGGGTAAATAATGGTAGGAAGGAAAACTTGATGATCGGAGTAATAAGTGATAATGATAAAACTCGCAAGACTTTTCACTTTTTTTCTTCTTTTTTGAACTCGATTTTTTTGTCACTTCTTTCTTTTCCTTTTTTTTTCGATTTTTTTTAATTTTTTTGAATTTCTTCTCTTTTTTTAAATCCAATACAATAGTAAACAAAATACAAGGAAGAGAAAAAAAATTAAATTCCAACTCAAATTTTTTTTGATTTTTTTGACTTTTTTTTCGTTACGAACCTACTCCGAGCTGGATACGAATGTCGGCACTCCTTGTTTTAGTAGCTCTGATACCAAATGATGTGATCCGGCCTGATTAATTGAGTCGGGTTCACTTAAGATGCCCGATCGTCGACGAGAAGCTCGTTCAAATTTGTAGATAGATGGAGTTTGAATGTTTTATAAGCGAAAGGTAGGCAAAATGGGTTCAAAGGATGGGTTTTGGTTTGATGAAAGATAGGTTCGGTTTAACAAAGAATTAAGTTACAAAGATGATAAATAAATGGAAACGGATAAAGAACTCAAACTTTAAGAATGATTCAATACTAAAAAGTATTGCCCCGAGTCTTATATTGCTTAAGGTGAATTTTGATGAAGGATAGAAGCGGACCTTGACCCGTTATATGGAGGTAAGAACCAAAGGTATAGGAAGATGGTTGAACGCCATAAGTTCAATGGAGTTCGGATTGACACCACTAGCAAGCTAGATAAGTCGCTTCGAGACTCGAACGAAAGAAGAGAGGAGGTAACCTCACAAGAACAAAAGTTCTATTAAGTTTAATTGATCAAATTCTGTAACCTTTTACAATAAACAAGTAAGCTATTTATAAGCCTAAAATGCCTATTGATATTCGGCATCTATGTTGTTCACACTAACTTAAATTCTGTTCACACAGGTATTTAACATGTTCACACAAATAGCATTAAAATCCAGTTCATGCTTGAAGATGGTACATGTATTGGCCGAACCATCATGATGCTTCACTTGATGCATTCATGCATCCTTAGCCTTGAAGAATCTCCATAATTCCATGAATGTGCAGCTCTTTAATGATCCTACATCTCCCTTGGCTGAATGAGGCATTAATGTGCCTAAAATACTTGAATGGTCATCTTGAAAATGCATGAATCATGCATGAAACGTCCCATGTATTTTCCCCCATAAATATGATCCATGAATCTTCAAATACATGAACTTTCAGCAACTCCCTCTTGCATGAACGTCCCAAATGCATGTGCTCCTTTAAATGCCATCCATTGAACCTCAATTGTGCATGCACACTCCCATACATTGCACCAATCCGTTCATGAACCTGCAGCAAATTAAATCAGCAAGTTAAATGCATTTCAAACACATTAAATTAGCAGCATATGAACTCAATAATTTGCGCATTAAATTTGGCCATACATATTAACAATTTTAGACATATTTAAAACATCATAATTAATTAAGTATTTAATTTAGATATAATTAAAACACTTAATTAATTATTTGTCCAGATTTTAACAAATTAACTAACTTAAGATAAACAACTAATTTAACTAATGACAAATTAAATGGTTTATTTCAGCAAAATAAATGCAAGCTAAAGAAAGCTAAAAATAAGCTCATTGGGTTAAGATTGAGCTGAATTGAGCTTGAGTGAGTTGACTTGAGCTCGAGTGAGCTGGAAACGAGCTAAACGGAGCTTAACGAAATGAAATTGAACTAATTCAGCTCGCATGGATTTGCAAACAATGCTTAGGGAGCTGATCCAAAAGTGTGCCTGGGGCATGGTCGTATCAGACATTATCCCTTGTAACCCATTTTGAAACCGACCCTCAAGCAGCAAATTAAGTCTATCGAGACGAATTACGAATTTGTGAGACGAGGTCGAGTGGTAAAAGGCAAGAGAGCGTGAGTTCATTCGAAAAAAAAAAGCCTAAAAGAGAGTTCAAACACGAGTGAGTGAATTTTTCTTTTTGAGCGAACTTGAGAGATTTGTGGTGAGAATTATTTTTCTTTCTAATTTAACTTTTGTTTTCTAATATTTTGTTGAAGCATGTCTGAAGAATTTTCTGAATTTGAATTCCAAATGTGGAGACAAGAAATGCAAAGGATAATGCGATCTGAATTTCGACAATTCGACAAAGATAAAGAAGATTTGACATCTACTATCGTTGACATCAAGATTAGTGCAATCCTTCAAAGATTGGAAAATGAACCACAATGTGAAGATATGTTTCACATGCGTTGCCGTGTCCACGATAAAGTTTGTTGCCTCATTATTGATGGTGGAAGTAGGTCAAACATGGCTAGTATTCGAACGGTAAAAAAACTTGGGTTGGCCACTACCAAGCATCCACGACCCTATCAACTGCAAGGACTTGGTGTTGAAGGCAAATTTGAAGTTACTCAACAAGTGTGTGTTGCATTTTCCATCGGAAGATACCAAGACGAAGTCCTTTGTGATGTTGTGCCTATTCAAGTCTGCCATTTGTTGCTAGGAGAACCATGGCAATCGGATCGCAAGGTCATTCACGATGAGCGTACCAATAGGTATTCCTTCAAGCATCAAGGAAGGAAAATCACTTTAGCGCCGCTCACACCGGAACAAGTGCAAGAAGACCAATTCAAAATAAAGCAATCCATTGAGCGAGAAAAGGAGAAAGAGATTGAAAAAGAAATTGAAAGAAAACAAAAAGAAAACGAAAAAGAAAAAGAAATTGCAAAAGAAAAAGAAATCGAAAAAGTGAGAGAAAAAGAAAATGAAGAAAAGAAAATTGAAAAAGAAATTGAGAATGAAAAAAAAATTGAAAAAGAAAAAGCGAAAAAAGAAATTGAAGGAGAGCTTGAAAAGAAATCAAGTGAAAAAGAAAGAGAGTCTGTAAAAGAAACGAGTGAAGTGAGTAATCACAAAAAAGAGAGGAATTTTTTTGCTAACCCCCTTTCGAAATTACCTTGTGATTTTTCTTTGTTTCAGGTTTGCAAGATTCCATCCACGAATTGGTTCCAACTTCATTACCTTTCTACCGAGAGACGTTTTCAATTGATTGAAAGAGGTAAGTTGGAAGATAAAAATGATTGTCACATTTCCAATGGTAAGCAAGGTAAGGGTTCCTTGTTGAGCGAGTTTCAACTCATTTACTCACATGTTTATGACAAGATTGCTGAAAATTGTTTTTGCGAAATTGTTTTCCCCATTGAATTGGTTAATTTTCGTTCATCTATTATTTATAATTTTGTTTCAACTAGTGCTTTGAAAAGTTTTTTCTATGATAAGTTTGTTGCTGGCAATTTTATTGAAGGCGTTCGATTAGATCAGCATGAACAAAGTGTGATAGTGTGCGATAAAGATTATTCACATACAAATTTCAATTTGTTTGATTATCATATTCTGAATGATGGTGATTACACCTTCCATAGTGGTAAGAAGTGTTTTCCTATTGATGAGTATGGTATTGGCAAGAATTTTACTGAAGTACGAATAAATCCGCACAAACAAATTTTGAACTCTTGTGATAAAAAGTTGGCATGTGAAATGCCTAGTCTACTTGTGTGTGGTGATAATTTGAATTTTCTATTTTTTTCCGTAAATTCCCCATGTTTGAACAAGTCTATTCGAATGAGATTTACGATGTATGAATGTTTGAACATATGCATGCTCAAATTCTTTTTGTTCCACTTGTGTGAATTGTTGGTAATTAAGAAATTCACACTGCATTTTGGAACGAGTGAACAATATCGTGTGTTCAACCCTGGAGTTCGCTATTCTGGTTCATCTTTGAGAGAAGGCAAGCATTGTAAATTTTGTTTGAATGACCAAGTAAACAATCGTTGCTTGTATGATGCTTTGTCACTAAGTTTGAAAACGAGACGTGTGAATCTTGTTGGCTTGTTAAGACAAAATCAAATTTTTGATTGTAGAGAATGTTGTTTATTTTTGTTTAACAGAATCAAGACATATGAATGTTTAAAGGCATGCTTGTTTAATTTTCTTTTGATCCGAATATGTGATAAGACGATGGCATGTAAAATGGTTAGTGCATTTGAATTTGAAGATGGTGTCTCAAATCTGCCTTGCTATATAAATTCTGCATGTTTAAGTAAGATTGATCGAGTGGAACTTAGATTACATGATCATTTGGAGGACTCCTTGATAAATTTTGATTATAAATTTGATTTGATTCTGATGCATCCTTTATTACCAAGTATGGAAAACCATTGTGAACAGGTAAGATCCACTTCTACATTTGATCCCGGCATTGGATTATGCATTCTAATTTTGAATAAGATTCTGAAAAGATCGTTTGAGTTTATAAATTTTAGTGTCACTAATTCGTTCCATTTCTATGTAGGTGACACTTTGGAATGGTTTCCTCCTAAAGAGGGAGGGCATGGAACTAAATCATTTTCTTTTCAAACCATTTGTGGTTCCTGGAGTTTTAAAAACAATACTTTTCGGATCATGAACAAAAGGGCTTGTGATCTCAAAAAATTTTTCGCGAGCAAGTGGCCCGATTTGAGGACAAATCGTCTTCAAGAGGGAGGGTATGATGTGATCTCAATCGCATCATGTTGTGGCACCACTCGTTGCTATCATGATTGGCCTAAACACGAGGGCCCCAAGTGCAAGATGAAGCTCAATCTCAGCTCAACAAGCTCAATCTTAGTTTTTCCCAGCTCGATTTAGCTCACATGAGCTTAATTTAGCTCGTTTGAGCTCAATTTAGCTTACTTTAGCTCGTTTGAGCTTGGCTTAAGTTTATTTCAACTCATTTATTTTAATGTCTGAATAAATTAAGTAATTTATTAATTTAGCTTAAATTACTACAGCTCATAATTATGTTTTGACTTATTACATGTTTTAAATGTGTCTTGGCCGAATTTAATATGTCTTGTTAAGACTTTATTAAATTTGTCTAATTTAATTTATGTTTAATTAGTGTGTCTAAATTATATTAATGTTTGTTCAGCTGAATTTTGTGTGATTTAATTTTGGTTCATGTGTTTTTGTAGGTGAGTTGAATTTGGAGAGTAATTAAACAAGGTTCATGCATGATAGGTTCAATGTATGGGACGGTGCATGTAAGGCCTCTTTCAATGAATGGTGGCTGATCCATTTGGCTCCCCAAGGCACCTATTTGGCCAAAAGGTGTCCAGCAACTTAAAGCACAAGCTTGGCCGATCGTATTTCCAAGGCAGCATCTAAGCCATTCACACCTCAATTTGACCAATCAGCTCCTATACATGTATGGGTGGATTCATGAACGTCCAAAGGGAGGGAATATTACCTTAATTCATCACATTGAATGTATAATGTGCATGTACAAAGGGGAGAACGAATTTACAAGGTACATGCTTCCATTCATGAACCAGCCCATCATTAAAGCTTTAATTAAGAGAGATGCATTACCCATGCACCTAGCATTCGTCCAAGAGGTGATGTGACCACGCCCAAAGCCCCATCAAGTCCTCGTCTTGATTCCCTCGAGCTTCCAAAGGGACCAATGAACCGAGCTAGGTCCAAGCGATTTCATGAAGTTGTTTCAACTTTATTGTTCAAGTTTTGGAAGGAGAATCAGCTCGTTGAAGATGGGGAAGCTCGATCCAACTCCTTGAAGAAACCATGCACCTTAGTGCAAGCTAATTTCAACTCAATTCCAGCTCCCTTAGCTCAATTCGACTTTAATCAGCTCACTTGAGCTCAATTCCACCTATTTGAGCTCAATTTAGCTTCTTTCCAGCTCGTTAATTTTATTATTTGAATAATTTGAGTGATAGTTTTATTTTAATTATTTTTACTACAGCTTATAACCGAATTTTCTAGCTCAATTCAGCTCATCAAGAATTTTGACTATCATTGAGCTAGCCGAATTTATTATTAATTATATTTTATTTATGTCTTTATTTTAATTTGTTAAATATGTCTTGATATTATTTAATTTAAGCTGAATGTACCTTGAATCTAATTTGTTTATATCTTTTGTAGGTACATCCATGATACGAGCTCGTTTCGGATGTAAAGACGAGTCGTAATCTTTCCCGATCGAAATTAGGTAGTGTCGGAATTGAATCAAATTCAAGTCTTGGTGTTTGAAGTTGGATGGCTTTAGGAACAAAGGAGTTTGATGGGTTGTTGTTTGCTGGGTAATTCGATGAAACAAGATCGAACCCTTATTATCAAATAAGGACCCGGGCTTAAGGTTTCAAAGAAAGAAATGGAAATAGGATAAAAACTGAGACCCTCTATTTAGCAAAATAGGAACCTACGGTATGAAGAACGCCACACCAATGGGTGATAAGTTCGAACAAAGTCAGATTGACGCCACTCGTTGAAGATAAGTCAATTTGAGCTTTGGAGAATAAAGAGAGTGAATTTCTCACTAAAATTATATTTCATTCAGAAATTTGGCAAAAAAGTCCTTTTACAAGAAATTCAGCAACTATTTATAGCTTGAGTGACTAGTAGCCGAATAGACAAGTTCAAGACTTAATATCTAAGCAAACATTGAAATAAATTCAGCTTAAATCCATGTATATTGGCCAATGTAGATTCGGCTGAATGGTGACCAAAAATTAAAGCTTCCAAATTGATCAAATGAATTTCGGAGATTCATGTAGCAGCCAAGTTCACCTAATGAGTTTAATTGACTCATTCATTAGGCAACTCTTGATGAAAAACGACCAGCATTAAAAGAGGAATTGAGCAGCCTTTTTGGGGTGTGAATGGAAGGTTTTGAAGAGTCCCCATGGTGTGAACATGGCTGAACCGAACAGCCATGGTGTGAATAGCCTTTATGCTCCCTTGAGAAGAGAATCGGCCAAGCTTGGAGGGATGAACAACTTGGACACTTTTGGCCGAATAGTTGCCTTGAAAAACACTAAAATTAATCAACTTTAATGCATTAAACCAGCTGCACATGCACCTTCACATTCATTGAATCTACATGCATGAATCTGCCCAATGTATCTTCAAATTCGGGTGCACCTACATAACACAAATGAACTTAATTAAAAACATAATGTGAACATCCTAATTATCATTGTGACAACTTGAATATTAATAAACATGACACATAAATTCGGCTGGACAGATTTAATGCATGTATAAATTTAGACAAACTAAATAAAATCAAGACATCTTTAATTTAACTAGATCAAGACAAATTAATTAACTCAACTTATTAATGCCGAAAATAATAAGACACATTAAATGACTTAAAGGCACAATTAACACCTAGTTAAATTAGTTAATTAGCTTAAACTAAATTAACTAAAATTTATTCCAGCAAAATAATAAAAAAAAATGCAAAACTAAAAGAAACTAAAATGAGTTTATTGAGCTAGTTCGAGCTCATTGAGGTTGTAAAGAGCTGGAAATAAGCTAATTGAAGCTCCACAAAATAAAATTGAGCTACGTCCAGCTTGCAAACACGATGAGCCTCGCTTGTAGGCTGAAACAATAGCCGTTCCCGGGGGCGGGTCGTATCAATCCACATGTGGGAACACAATTAATGAGGATTCATGAACATTTTTGGTTCAATGTATGTTCGGGTACATGCATGACTACCTACAACGAATGGTTGCCTTAAAGATGATGCATGAATGATTTAATACAATGAATGGAAGAATGCATGAATATTCACTTACATGCATCGGTTGCTGTCCATTGATCTCCTAAGTACCTATTCGACCAAAAGGCATCTATTGGAGTGTCCATTCACACCTTGGCCGAACCTAGACATGTCCATTGCTCTCCCATACATTCACCAAGCCTTCAAGTTCATTTCCTTAGCCATGAAGCTGCCTATTGAAGTACCATTCAGCCGAATTTGGACATAGCCTTTAAAGATACATTTCTAGATTAGTTTAATTCAATTAAAGCCGAATTTACTTAGTCTATTTGGCTATCTAATGTAATCTATAAATAGTTCTTTTCTCTTTGTAAAAAGGTTAGACATTTCTGATTATTAAACTTATTGTGAGGTTACCTCCAATCTGATTTCGTTTGAGTCTCGTCTGACTTATTGATGTGATCCGGCTCGGTTGATTGAGTCGATTCACTTGATTGCCCGATCGTCGACGAGGAATAGTTGAGTTATCGGAAATAGGATGAAATAAGGCTAAAGATGCGGAAGCTTTCAAATGGTTTTAAAGGTTGGCTAAGGTGATGGTAAATTTATAAGGGTAGTAGGCTCGATTTAAGTATAAAAATAAGAAAAATGGATAGTTGATAAATGAAGGCTCGGTTTTGTAAAAAGATATTATAGTTGGGTAAAATCTAGGATAGTCGGTGGAATGGATAAATGAGCTTAAACACCAGAAACGATTCAACACTAAAAGTGTCACCCCGATTTCTATTCGGTTCAAAGTGGGATTGCGGAATTGTAGAAGGTTGAACGCCACACCAAAGCAAGGTGATAAGTTCAAAAGAGAACGATAGACGCCACTAGCACGCTAGATAAGTCAGATCGAAACTCGTAAGAATTTAGAGAGGAGAAAACTCACTCTTTGAACAAAGTTCATTCAAATGATCAAAAGTCAAAAGTCAAAAGTCCTTTACAAATGAAAGAAAACAAATATTTATAGGCACGTAGATGACCATTCAAATTTGGCATCTAGGTGTTCACACAATAATAAAAATGTTCACACTAATGTATTAAAATAGTTCATAGATTCGGCAGATTCATGCACTAGCTGAATGGACACTTTCTTCCCCCTTAGTTTGTGCATGAATGCTTAGTCATAAAGAAAGGCTTCAAGTGACTTGTATGTACACCAAAAGGTTGCATTCATCTCCTTGGGACGTTCATGCACTTGTATGGACCATGTATCTTCATAATTAAACACTTTAATGGCATGTAAGTTCATAAATGGTAGCATGAACCTAGTAAAATCATTCTCCCCTTTGTGCATGCACTTAATTCAATCAATGTGTTGAATTATTGAGTTAATTCCTTCCCTTGGACGTTCTTGAACCCATCCATGCATGTGTAGTAGCCTATAGGTCAATTCAAAGTGTGAACATGCTCAAGGAGCTCTATGGTCAACATAGAATTAGTTAGCAGCTACTTCTTGGCCGAATAAGTGCCTTGGAAAGTTAAGAGACAGCCACCATACATGCACTTAAGCCATTCATGCATTCTATCATCCCATGCATTTGATCCATTCATGGACTAGCCTTTAATGTCCATACATGCATTCGACACATGCATGAATTTGTAGAAACATTGCATCTAGCCGTACATGCACCAGCATTTAATACTTCTTCATTCATGAGTGTGGAATGCCCAAAAGAGATGTTTCTTCATTCATACATTGTACCGTCCAAAGGAATGTACCTACATGAAATAAACAAGTCATTAAGACATCTCATGAACACTCATAAATTCGGCATGATGTGAACACATTAATGTCATGCATTAATTCGGCTATGTGAACATAATCAATTTATATAATGACAATGATATATTAATAACAAATATTAATATAAGACAAGTTTAATGCTTAAATGAATATGTGCAAATTTTATTTAATGTATTAAAGACAAAACCGAGTTTAAACTAAAATGAGCTAAGTTTTAGCTCGTGAGCTAAAGTTGAGCTGAGGCTAAACTCCTAAGCTGAAGTTGAGCTAAAGTTTAGCTCGTGAGCTAAATATGAGCTAGGAGTGAGCTCGGTTTAGCTCAGGCAAGTTGGATCGAGCTTGAATAAGCTGGATTTGAGCTAGACGGAGCTCGTGGAGCTGGAAACGAGCTGGGATTAGCTTGCCAACATGTCAATGCTCGGCTTGACAGACTTGCTCGATGAAGTTCGCGGGGTGTGCTCGTATCATTCCCCCCTCTTTTAGGCGACTTGTCCTCAAGTCGAGCCGTTTGTCCATGGGAGAACTTTGACTCATGCATGGTTTTCCTCGGTCAAATGGGATGGAAGATGTCACACAAACCTGAAAAATTCTTACCACAGCCAATAAAAAGAAACTCAAAAGAGTTAAATTCAAATGTGTTCGATAGTTCATAAAATATTCATTCAATCGAACATATGCCAAAAATCTCAATTGGACAAAGCAAGCATACATAAATTTATCAAAGAGTTTCGTTAGACCATCGTTACAAACATGAAAACTAAGTTGGATCAAGGGATAATTGGTTAAAAACGATGGTAGGCACTTAAACACATTATTCCTCATCCAAAACATTTTAATTTCTTTAATCGAATATAGTAACTCATTTGGTCGTTTGTCTTGCTCATGCAAGGTATGCCATGGCCAAAGGTATGCTAATTCTTCCTTTCGTTTTTGAACAACATGAGGGGAGTCTCCAAATTCCAACGTAATAATCACATCATCACAATTCCAAAAGGAAAAATCCATCACATCAAAGTATAAATAATTTCCAAACAACCAATCAATGGAATTTTCAACTTCAATCGAAGTGAGCAAAGATATTTGAAAATTTTCAGATGACTTACCTTGACGAATATGAAGAGAAGAAAATTGAGGATTGGGTTTACCTTTCTCAGTCAAAATGAATCTTCTCTCTTTGGATAGATAACGTAAGACAAACCTATTACTTCGATAAATTTGAATAGGTGGTGACGCACCATGACATGTCTTGCTCCTCGAGGGGTGGAATTCACAAAAATAAGACGGGTTAGTATTATCGAAAACTATGGAATTAAATGGAAAAGGAAAGTTACCATGGAAATTTGATTCAAATTCCAAAAACATAGGTTGGCCTTACCTTCTTGAAATGAAACGAAAATTTCAAATGTGGCCAAACAAGGTGATTAATAAATGAATCAAAATTGAAACCCAAATCATTGAATTTCACCTTCTTATCAAAAATTCGAACTTCAAGCAAACATAATTTCAATGTAAATGATGCAAAGCGCTTAATGTTTCCATAGAATGAATTCATGTAGCAAATACCAGGCTTGAACACACGAACTTGATTAGGAATTCCAACAAGCAACATATTAGAAGAAGATATAATCAACTCACCACACGAATGATATTTCACTAGTTTAAACACACATGTTAATTTGACAAAATCGAGCATACCAAAATGCAAAGGTTCATACTTCAAGAGTATTAATCGGGAATGCAAATCACTACATGGAAATTTTGCACAAAAACTCAAAGATTGTTCATGAAGAACACAATTGCACATATCATGTGAAGATCTTTTAACATGGATGCCAAACAAAGAATTTTTAACGAACATGCAACTTTTCAAACAGGCAGATTTATCACAAATCAATTGAGCAGGCATATTTAAACATAAAGATTTAACACATGAGTTCAAAAAGTTTGCAGGGTCAAACACATGAGAATTTTTACGTGACAGACTTTGATCAAACATGTTCAAAATTTGCTTAGGGAAAACTAATCCAATGTTGTCAACAAATTTGCCAATGTAGTAATCGTCATAAAAAAAATTGTATATGGCACCTTTTAAAACAAAATCGTTAACAACAGTAAGTGAACAAAAATTATCCAAATCAAGTGACTTTGATTCGATAAACAAAGAATCCTTACCTTCCTTACCTTCAATCGCAAGTGGGTGGTAGTCATTCGCGAACTTACCTTTTTCGAACAACCTAAAACACCTCTCGTTTGGAAGGTAATGTAGATGGAATTGGTCGCACAAACTTCTAGGAACCTGAAAAGTTAACTCACAAGAAGATCGAACAGGTGGGTTAGTGGAAATAATCCTCACTTGCTCACTTGTTTTCTCACTCGATTCTTTTTCTTCTGGATCACTCGTTTCTTTTGTTTCAATTTCTTCTTCATCTTCTTTTTCACTCTCAAATTTCTTTTCATTTCCTTTTTCATTTTCTTTTTGCTTTTCAAAGGCTTTTTCAAAGGCTTTTTCAAGTTCTCTCAAGATTCGCTCATTTTCTCTCTTACTTGCCTCTTGCCTCTCTTTTCTTTTTATTTCATTTTCTTTTTCTTCTCTTGCTTTTTCTTTTTCTTTTCTTTTCTTTGTTTTCTCTTTACAAGAATATACAAAAGAACGATGAGAATACAAATCTTGTTCGAAAGATGAAGAACTATTTGCATATGATTCACAATCAAAACTTCGTGAAGAATACTCCGGGTAAGATTTCTTTGAAGATCTAGTAGGAGTATGTCTTTCTCTTCGAACGCCATCTTGGAATGAATCAAAATCGTAATCGGGTTCTCGTCTTCTCAAATTTCTTGATGAAAAGGACTTTCGATCGAAGTCACTTCTCGAATTCGCTGATGAATATGCGTCATAGTATAAATCTCTTTGTCTCGAAGTAGATGGCGAAAAGGAATCACGATAGGAACTTTTTCTTAAGTAGTAGTCGGGGGTATATCTCCGTGGGGTTCTTGGTTCCTTTTTATGACTTGAAGAAACTCGATCACTTTGGTCTCGTTTAGTCGCCATTCTTCGCTTTTCTTGAACCAAATATTGGTATTCCGATTCGGTGAACACTTCGTATGACATGATTTTTGTTGCTAAAAAGAAAATGTTAGATCACAAAACAAAATAAAAAAATGAAGTACCTCACCACAAACCTCACAATTTCGCTCGGAAAGAAAATTGGATAACACTCCACTCGTGTTTACACTTGTCTAATGGCTTTTGCTCGCTCTAATGTACTCACCACTCGTGCCTTTTTCCGCTCGTCTCACTCTCGTGAATTCGTATTTTGTTTCAAGAAGACTTATTGCGGCTTAGAGGGTCGGCTTCAAATGGGTTACAAGGGATAACATCGGGTGTAGGGTAGGCTAAACAAAGAAAAATAAAAATCAAAGTATGTGTGGCGTTTGGGGGGTAGAGGGAATGGTAAAATGAATGGATGCTCGGAAGCAACAAAAAAACAAAATAAAACTCACAAGACTTTTCACTTTTCTTTTTTTTCTTCTTTTTTTAACTCGATCTTTTTTGTCACTTTTTTTTTTCTTTTTTTTCGATTTTTTTTTGAATTTTTTTTCTGAATTTCTTCTCCTTTTTTTTAAATCCAATACAATAGTAAACAAAATACAAGGAAGAGAAAAAAAAATTAAATTCCAACTCAAATTTTTTTTTTTGATTTTTTTTACTTCCTTTTTTTTGATTTTTTTTTGTTACGAACCTACTCCGAGCTTGGTACGAAAGTCGACATTCCTCGTTTTAGTAGCTCTGATACCAGATGATGTGATCCGGCTCGGTTGATTGAGTCGATTCACTTGATTGCCCGATCGTCGACGAGGAATAGTTGAGTTATCGGAAATAGGATGAAATAAGGCTAAAGATGCGGAAGCTTTCAAATGGTTTTAAAGGTTGGCTAAGGTGATGGTAAATTTATAAGGGTAGTAAGCTCGATTTAAGTATAAAAATAAGAAAAATGGATAGTTGATAAATGAAGGCTCGGTTTTGTAAAAAGATATTATAGTTGGGTAAAATCTAGGATAGTCGGTGGAATGGATAAATGAGCTTAAACACCAGAAACGATTCAACACTAAAAGTGTCACCCCGATTTCTATTCGGTTCAAGGTGGGATTGCGGAATTGTAGAAGGTTGAACGCCACACCAAAGCAAGGTGATAAGTTCAAAAGAGAACGATAGACGCCACTAGCACGCTAGATAAGTCAGATCGAAACTCGTACGAATTTAGAGAGGAGAAAACTCACTCTTTGAACAAAGTTCATTCAAATGATCAAAAGTCAAAAGTCCTTTACAAATGAAAGAAAACAAATATTTATAGGCACATAGATGACCATTCAAATTCGGCATCTAGGTGTTCACACAATAATAAAAACGTTCACACTAATGTATTAAAATAGTTCATAAATTCGGCAGATTCATGCACTAGCTGAATGGACACTTTCTTCCCCCTTAGTTTGTGCGTGAATGCTTAGTCATAAAGAAAGGCTTCAAGTGACTTGTATGTACACCAAAAGGTTGCATTCATCTCCTTGGGACGTTCATGCACTTGTATGGACCATGTATCTTCATAATTAAACACTTTAATGGCATGTAAGTTCATAAATGGTAGCATGAACCTAGTAAATTCGTTCTCCCCTTTGTGCATGCACTTAATTCAATCAATGTGTTGAATTATTGAGTTAATTCCTTCCCTTGGACGTTCTTGAACCCATCCATGCATGTGTAGTAGCCTATAGGTCAATTCAAAGTGTGAACATGCTCAAGGAGCTCTATGGTCAACATAGAATTAGTTAGCAGCTACTTCTTGGCCGAATAAGTGCCTTGGAAAGTTAAGAGACAGCCACCATACATGCACTTAAGCCATTCATGCATTCTATCATCCCATGCATTTGATCCATTCATGGACTAGCCTTTAATGTCCATACATGCATTCGACACATGCATGAATTTGTAGAAACATTGCATCTAGCCGTACATGCACCAGCATTTAATACTTCTTCATTCATGAGTGTGGAATGCCCAAAAGAGATGTTTCTTCATTCATACATTGTACCGTCCAAAGGAATGTACCTACATGAAATAAACAAGTCATTAAGACATCTCATGAACACTCATAAATTCGGCATGATGTGAACACATTAATGTCATGCATTAATTCGGCTATGTGAACATAATCAATTTATATAATGACAATGATATATTAATAACAAATATTAATATAAGACAAGTTTAACGCTTAAATGAATATGTGCAAATTTTATTTAATGTATTAAAGACAAAACCGAGTTTAAACTAAAATGAGCTAAGTTTTAGCTCGTGAGCTAAAGTTGAGCTGAGGCTAAACTCCTAAGCTGAAGTTGAGCTAAAGTTTAGCTCGTGAGCTAAATATGAGCTAGGAGTGAGCTCGGTTTAGCTCAGGCAAGTTGGATCGAGCTTGAATAAGCTGGATTTGAGCTAGACAGAGCTCGTGGAGCTGGAAACGAGCTGGGATCAGCTTGCCAACATGTCAATGCTCGGCTTGACAGACTTGCTCGATGAAGTTCGCGGGGTGTGCTCGTATCACTTATCTAGCTCGCTAGTGGCGTCAACTCGACTTTTTGAACTTATCACCATCCTGGTGTGGCGTTCATCCACCTTTTTATACCTTTGGTTCCTACCTCTCTATAGGTAACGGGTCAAGGTCCATCTTCGACTTCCATTAAACCCACCTTAAGCAATATAAGTCCCGGGGCAATACTTTACATAGTATGGAATCGTTCTTCCCTTGAGTTCAATTTCCATTCCATTTTATCTATCTACTTAAACTTTATTTTCTTTGTTAAATCGAACCATCCATTCTCCAAACCAAGCCATTTTTTGAACCCTTTTAATTACTTCCACTTAAAACAACTCCATAAAGTTATCTCCATTCGACATCAACCACTACTTCTCGTCGACGATTGGGCAACTTAAGTGAACTCGACTCCATCAACCGAGCCGGATCACATCAAGAGGGGTTGGATATGAATTGAAGATGCACATTCATGGAACAAGGAAGCTTTCTTATTGGTTAAGCATGCATGAACGGGTTTTGGGAAGAAACATGATTATTCAACCATGCATGAACTTACACTATCCATGAACAGAGATTTAATGCTTGAAGTGTGAACATTTTTAATTGTTGTGTGAACACATTAGTAGCTGAATTTTAATAGGCATTAGAGAGCCTATAAATAGTTTATTTTGTTTATTGTAAAAGGCTACAGAATTTGATTATTGAAAACTTGATTGTGAGGTTTCCTCCTATCCTATTTCGTACGAGTCTCGTTCTGACTTATCTAGCTCGCTAGTGGCGTCAACCCGACTTCTTGAACTTATCACCATCCTAGTGTGGCGTTCATCCACCTTTTTATACCTTTGGTTCCTACCTCTCTATAGGTAACGGGTCAAGGTCCATCTTCGACTTCCATTAAACCCACCTTAAGCAATATAAGTCCCGGGGCAATACTTTACATGGTATTGAATCGTTCTTCGCTTGAGTTCTATTTTTCCATTCCATTTTAACTATTAAATTATAAACAATATTTCTTTATTTCACCGAGCCTATCAAACATCTATCCAAACCATCTTTTGAACCCATTTTCTCAACTTCCGCTATAAAAAAATCATCTAACTCCATCTATCTACAAAATCGAACAAACTTCTCATCGACGATCGGGCAATCAAGTGAATCGACTCAATCAACCGAGCCGGATCACATCAAGTAGCTTATAGGTCAATTCAAAGTGTGAACAGCTACTTCTTGGTCGAATAAGTGCCTTGGAAAGTTAGGAGACAGCCACCATACATGCACTTAAGCCATTCATGCATTCTATCATCCCATGTATTTGATCCATTCATGGACCAGCCTTTAATGTCCATACATGCATTCGACACATGCATGAATTTGTAGAAACCTTGCATCTAGCCGTACATGCACCAGCATTTAATACTTCTTCATTCATGAGTGTGGAATGCCCAAAAGAGATGTTTCTTCATACATACATTGTACTGTCCAAAGGGATGTACCTACATGAAATAAACAAGTCATTAAGATATCTCATGGACACTCATAAATTCGGCATGATGTGAAAACATTAATGTCATGCATTAATTCAGCTATGTGAACATAATCAATTTATGTAATGACTATGGCATATTAATAACAAATATTAAGATAAGACAAGTTTAATGCTTAAATAAATATGTGCAAATTTTTATTTAATGCATTAAAGACAAAACCGAGTTTAAACTAAAATGAGCTAAGCTTTAGCTCGTGAGCTAAAGTTGAGCTGAGGCTAAACTCCTAAGCTAAAGTTGAGCTAAGGTTTCGCTCGTAAGTTGAAAGTGAGCTAGGAGTGAGCTCGGTTTAGCTCAGGCAAGATGGATTGAGCTCGAATAAGTTGGATTTGAGCTGGACAGAGCTCGTGGAGCTGGAAACGAGCTTGGATCAGCTTGCCAACATGTCATTGCTCGGCTTGACAGACTTGCTCGATAAAGTTCGCAGGGCGTGCTCGTATCAGCACGCCCGGGGCATCTTCGAATGCAAACCAAGATCTAAACGAGCTGCCTAAAGGACCTATAACTCAAGCTCATGCTAAACATTTCCTAGAAGCTATTTTAGCTTCTAATGCAAAACCTTGGTTCGAAACAAGGGCCAATGCTCACAAAATCAGCTTGAAGCAACTATCCAAAGGACCCGTGCATTGTTGGCAAGTTGATCCTAGCTCATTTCCAGCTCCTCGAGCTCCGTCCAGCTCAACTCAGCTCATTTGAGCTCGTTTCAGCTCGTTTGAGCTCAACCGAGCTTACTTTCAGCTCCTTCTTTCTTCCTTTCAATAAAATAAGTCTTAATTTAGTTTATAATTAAGTTTGCTACAGCTCATGCTGAAACCCCTAGCTCAATTTCAGCTCATTAAGTGTTTTGACTATTTTTGAGCTAGCCGAATTTACTTCATAAGTTGACTTATAATTATTATGTTTGAATTTAGTTAATTTCATTAAATTGTTTAATTATTAATTATTATGATTTTTATGAATAGTTATATTTTAATTAATTGTGTGTTAATTCATGTAGGTTAGCCGAATGTGGAAGGTACATTCATGAAGAGATGCATGAACGGGAAAGTTCAATGAATGGGAAGATTCATGCACGGCCTGGTTCAATGCTTGGAGGGAATTAAGTTCATACACATGGGAGGTTAATTACATGCATGTGGATTAAGAAGATACATTCACTTTGGACGGCACACATGCATGAATGAAGGCATTTATAGCATGTTCATGTATGGCCAGATTCAAGCTCCCTTCTAGTTCATGCATGGCCGAATGTATGTGGGTGAAATACATGAATTGTTTGCTGTCCAATTGACTTCCCTAGGTGTCTATTCAGCCAAGAGACACTTTGATGTGAGCTTGCCTACGAACCAAATGGAGAACGAACAAGAAGCCATCAAGCTGCCCATTGGTCCAATAACGCGAGCTAGAGCTAAACGATTCAAAGATGCTATTTTAGCAATGGTGGAACGGGTTGAGGAAAATAATAGCAAGGAGTTTAAAAACGAGCTGAACATATTCAACTTCTTTGAAGCTGAATTTCGTTCTAGCTAATTAATTTGATGCTGGAATTTAGACCATTTAAATAAACATTTAAATAAGTTTCATTATAGCTTTTAAATATGTCTTAATTAATTTAAGTGTTTAATATGTCTTGATTTAGTTAAATTAAAGATGTCTTGATGTCATTTAGTTTGTCTAAATTATTACATGTTTTAAATTTGTCTAGCCAAATTTATGTGTTATGATTTGTTAATATTTAAGTTGTCTCAATGTTATTTAGGATGTTCACATTATACTTTAATTTAGTTCAGCTGAATTTGCTTGAAATTAATTAAGTTCATGTGTGTTTTTTTGGTGCAGCCGAATTTGAAGGTGAATTGGACAGATTCATGCATGAAGATTCAATGGATGTAAAGATGCATGCATATTGGGTTCATGCACCTAACGATACATGCATGGAATGCATTAAAATTGGTGTGCTAATTTTTAAGTTTTCTATGTGTCCATTCAGCCAAAAGAGATGATTGTTCATTATCCAAAGCTGCCATTTATTTCCTTCACATTGCTAGAAATCTTTTGGCCATTCGGTTCAAGGTGTTCACACTTTAAGGCTCTTCAAAACCGTCCATTCACACCTGATATGGCTGCTCAAGTACTCTCTTTATTATTGGTAACTTTTCAGCAAGAGTTGCCTCTTGAATGCTCATTTAAACCCATTAGCTGAATGTAGCTGCTACATGCATCTCCAAGATCCATTTGCTTAAGGTGGAAGCTTCATAGTTGGTCACAATTCAGCCGAATCTACATTGCCCCATATTCATGAAGTTAAGCTGAATTTTAGTTCAATGTTTGCTTAGAAATTAAGTCTTGAACTTGTCTATTGGGCTACTAGTTGAAAGTCTATAAATAGTTTCTATTTTTCTTGTAAAAGGACTTTTTGACAAATCTCTGAATGAAATATCATTTTAGTGAGGCAATTCACTCTCTTTATTCTTCAAAGCTCAATTGACTTATCTTTACGAGTGGCGTCAATCTGACTTTGTTTCGAACTTATCACCATAAGGTGTGGCGTTCCAACTATACCGAAGGTTCCTATTTTGCTAAATAGAGGGTCTCGGTTTTATCTACCATTTCTTTCCTTTTCTTTGAAACCTTTAAGCCCGGGTCCTTATTTGTTAATAAGGGTTCGTTCTTGTTTCATTGGAAACCATTATCCCCATTTTGCTTCCTAATTCATTTAAAACCAATATAATTCATCTTATTAAATTTTGAACTAAATTGACACTACCTAAATTCGATCGGGAACATAATACGACTCATCACATCATCCGAATCGAGCTCGTATCAGTTGGTATCAGAGCTGGTTAATTTAGGTACGTAAATTGTAGATTCAAAAAAAAAATCGAAAAAAAAATTGAAAAAAAAAATTTGAAAAAAAAAATTTTGCATACGGTCTAGGTGCGGACGAAAAGAACGTGAAAGATCCGTAAAAAAAAAAAGAGTCTGGAGACACTTCAACAAAATTATTTCTAAAATCACATTCTACACTCCTTTATACCCATTTTAGTGAATTTTCACGCTATTAAAAAAAATTCAATTAGTGAATCCATTTTATACGCCACATCTTAAGCCTTTCTTTCTTTCGAGCCTACCCTAAACCATACGACTTTCCCTTGCAAAACCCCTTGAAGCCGACCCACAAGTGTGGATAAATCTAAGTAGCTTTTCAGAATATCGAGAGTTGGATTTGAGAGGTAAAAGGCAAGAGAGTACATCAAGATAAAAGCCGAAAATAGAGTGAAACACGAGAGGAGTGAATTCTTTTCTTGTGAGTGAATTGTGAGGTTTTTTTTTTTTTGGTGAGGATATTTTCTTAATTTTAATCATCATGTCAAGGAGCCCGGAACGACGAGCAACAAGTGGAGGAGCCTCGAATGCCGCTGGTGGAGGAGTTAATCTTCAACCAAGGAGAAACGTTCCCGGAGGCGGAGTGCCCGATCTACAAGTTCAAGCAATCGTGCGAGAAATTTCTCGTTTGTTCCAACCTCAATTTGATTCCCTTTATGAACGAATGGAACAAATGGAGGAACGAAGCCAACGTACGAACACCCCTCCTAGTCTGAGAAGAGAGCAAAAACGTCCATGGCAACATGCAAATGATCTATATGAAGCAAGTGACGTTGAAAGTGATCGAGCTTCGCGACAAAGTGCAAGGCGACAAGGCCAACGAGCACGGGGACCAAGAGATCGAGAGAGGACCGATGATGATTTAAAAAACATTAAAATGGCGATTCCTACTTTTCAAGGAAGGTCGGATCCCGAGGCCTATCTTGAATGGGAGAAGAAGGTGGAGTTAGTTTTCGAGTGCCACAATTACTCGGAAAGCAAGAAGGTAAAGTTAGCTGCTATAGAATTCTCCGAATACGCCATAATATGGTGGGATCAACTCACGATGAGCCGAAGATGCAATGGCGAACGTCCCGTGTCTACATGGGCGGAAATGAAAGCCATAATGAGAAAGCGATTCATTCCTGCTTACTATCACCGGGAGTTGTATCAAAAGCTCCAAAGCTTAACTCAAGGCCAACGAAGCGTGGAGGATTACTACAAGGAAATGGAAGTTGCCATGATCCGCGCCGATGTGGAGGAAGATCGAGAAGCCACCATGGCTCGATTTCTCGCCGGCCTTAACCGAGATATTGCAAATATTGTGGAGCTACACCATTATGTCGAGGTCATTGATATGGTCCATATGGCCATAAAGGTTGAAAAACAATTAAAGAGAAAAGGTACGATCCGTTCTTTCCCTAATACTTCTTCTACGACTAAGTGGGGGCAAGGGTCCAACAAACGAGACTTGCCGAGTCGAAATAAAGAAGTAAGTGGAGCTACCAAATTCAACAAACCGATTGCCGAATCGAGTAAAGGAAAGATGGATGCCCAACCAAATAGATCCCGAGACATCAAATGCTTCAAATGTCTTGGAAGGGGCCACATCGCAAGCCAATGCCCAAACCAAAATGCGATGTTTGTTCGAGATGATGGAGAAATTGAATCAGAAAGTGAACAAGAGAACGAGGCTGTTGAACAACTCGAAGAAGAGGAAGACATCGAACAAGCCGAGAATGGAGAAATCCTGGTTGTGAAAAGAAGTCTCACTTTGCAAGGTGCTGAAAATGATCAACAACGCGAAAACATCTTCCATACGCGATGTCAAGTGCAAGGTAAGATTTGTTGCGTGATAATCGATGGGGGAAGTTGTACAAATGTGGCTAGTACGTTGATGGTGGAGAAACTCGGATTGGCCACCACTAAACATCCCCATCCGTATAAACTCCAATGGCTTAACGATGGTGGAGAATTAAAGGTAACAAAACAAGTGCTCATTTCATTCACAATCGGAAAATATCAAGATGAAGTGATGTGCAACTTGTACCGATGCATGCGGGGCATCTTCTTTTGGGACGTCCGTGGCAATTTGACAAGCGAGCAATTCATGATGGTTACACAAATCGATTCTCTTTCAAACATATGGGACGAATGGTGACTCTAGCTCCGTTATCACCGAAACAAGTGTACGAAGATCAACTCAAAATCAGGAGTTCGATTGAAAAATCGAAAGAAATCGAGAGAGAGCAAAAAAATGAAAAGAATAAAGAAAAGAGTGAAGAAAAGAAGAAAAACAAAAAGATGAGTGATAAAAAAAGAGAGAGTGATTCGAAAGAAAAAGAAATGAGTGATGAGATTGAAAAAAAGAATTTCTTTGTAAAAGAGAGGGAAGTTCGAAAATCGATGCTATTGAAACAACCATTGTTGGTTCTTTTGTACAAGGAGAGCTTGCTTGGCACTAACGAATTTGATGACAAATTGCCTTATTCTATTTTGTCTGTGTTGCAGGAATTTCAAGACGTATTCCCAGAAGAAATCCCGAGTGGGTTACCACCTATTCGTGGAATTGAACACCAAATCGATCTTGTGCCAGGAGCTGCAATTCCAAACCGACCTGCTTACCGGAGTAATCCTGAAGAGACGAAAGAATTACAAAAGCAAGTAAATGAACTCCTTGAAAAGGGCTATGTGCGTGAAAGCCTTAGTCCATGCGCCGTGCCTGTTTTACTAGTTCCGTCCGACGAATGTCTCCCAAGTCCGAAGTTTCCATGGACTAGCAAGTTTTTACCGTCGATTCGTGCCAAATTTCAGCACCTTAGCCGCACCTTTAACCGGGGTTATTCGTAAGAATTCCAACTTCATTTGGGGAAAGGAACAAGAAAAATCCTTTTTGAAAATTAAAGATTGTTTAACTCATGCACCGTTATTAGCTTTGCCTAACTTTGATAAAACTTTCGAGTTAGAATGTGATGCATCAGGTTTAGGCATTGGAGCTGTGTTGATGCAAGATGGTCGTCCTATTGCCTATTTTAGCGAGAAACTGAATGGTGCTGTCTTAAACTATCCAACATATGACAAGGAGCTCTATTCGTTGATCCGAGCCTTAGAAACGTGGCAACACTATCTTTGGCCCAAGGAATTCGTCATACACACCGATCATGAGTCCTTGAAGTATTTAAAGGGGCAACACAAGTTGAATAAGCGACACGCTAAGTGGGTAGAATTTCTCGAATCTTTTCCCTACGTTATTAAATATAAGAAAGGTAAGGAAAACGTAGTGGCTGATGCACTATCTCGAAGGTATGCGTTGCTAAATATTTTGGATGCTAAGTTAATGGGGTTTGTATTTCTTAAAGATTTATATGTCAACGATGCTGACTTTGGTTGATACGACCATGGCCCGGGCACACTTTTGGATCAGCTCCCTAAGCATTGTTTGCAAATCCATGCGAGCTGAATTAGTTCAATTTCATTTCGTTAAGCTCCGTTTAGCTCGTTTCCAGCTCACTCGAGCTCAAGTCAACTCACTCAAGCTCAATTCAGCTCAATCTTAACCCAATGAGCTTATTTTTAGCTTTCTTTAGCTTGCATTTATTTTGCTGAAATAAACCATTTAATTTGTCATTAGTTAAATTAGTTGTTTATCTTAAGTTAGTTAATTTGTTAAAATCTGGACAAATAATTAATTAAGTGTTTTAATTATATCTAAATTAAATACTTAATTAATTATGATGTTTTAAATATGTCTAAAATTGTTAATATGTATGGCCAAATTTAATGTGCAAATTATTGAGTTCATATGCTGCTAATTTAATGTGTTTGAAATGCATTTAACTTGCTGATTTAATTTGCTGCAGGTTCATGAACGGATTGGTGCAATGTATGGGAGTGTGCATGCACAATTGAGGTTCAATGGATGGCATTTAAAGGAGCACATGCATTTGGGACGTTCATGCAAGAGGGAGTTGCTAAAAGTTCATGTATTTGAAGATTCATGGATCATATTTATGGGGGAAAATACATGGGACGTTTCATGCATGATTCATGCATTTTCAAGATGACCATTCAAGTATTTTAGGCACATTAATGCCTCATTCAGCCAAGGGAGATGTAGGATCATTAAAGAGCTGCACATTCATGGAATTATGGAGATTCTTCAAGGCTAAGGATGCATGAATGCATCAAGTGAAGCATCATGATGGTTCGGCCAATTCATATACCATCTTCAAGCATGAACTGGATTTTAATGCTATTTGTGTGAACATGTTAAATACCTGTGTGAACAGAATTTAAGTTAGTGTGAACAACATAGATGCCGAATATCAATAGGCATTTTAGGCTTATAAATAGCTTACTTGTTTATTGTAAAAGGTTACAGAATTTGATTATTGAAAACTTGATTGTGAGGTTTCCTCCTATCCTATTTCGTACGAGTCTCGTTCTGACTTATCTAGCTCGCTAGTGGCGTCAACCCGACTTCTTGAACTTATCACCATCCTGGTGTGGCGTTCATCCACCTTTTTATACCTTTGGTTCCTACCTTTCTATAGGTAACGGGTCAAGGTCCATCTTCGACAATCCATTAAACCCACCTTAAGCAATATAAGTCCCGGGGCAATACTTCATATAGTATTGAATCGTTCTTCGCTTGAGTTCTATTTTTCCATTCCATTTTAACTATTAAATTATAAACAATATTTCTTTATTTCACCGAGCCTATCAAACATCTACCCAAACCATCTTTTGAACCCATTTTCTCAACTTCCGCTATAAAAAATCATCTAACTCCATCTATCTACAAAATCGAACAAACTTCTCGTCGACGATCGGGCAATCAAGTGAATAGACTCAATCAACTGAGCCGGATCACATCATTGGTGAATTCTTTAGATTATGTGCCAAGGGAGCCTATGAGAAGTACTATCGACATGATGGGTACTTATTCCGAGAAGGAAAACTTTGTATACCCCAAGGTTCTGTACGAGAAGTGTTGATCGAAGAAGCCCATAGCGGAGGTTTAGTGGGGCACTTTGGTGTTGCTAAGACATTAGCTACATTGCACGAACATTTCTTTTGGCCCAAGATGCAACGAGATGTCGAACGATTTTGTAATAGATGCATTGCGTGCAAACGGGCTAAGTCACGAATTAAGCCCCACGGTTTGTATAAACCATTACCTATTCCCGAAACCCCTTGGTCTGATATCTCTATGGACTTTGTGCTAGGTTTACCTAGGAGTAAGAATGGCCGAGATTCAATATTTGTGGTTGTAGATAGGTTCTCAAAAATGGCCCATTTTATAGCATGTCATAAAACTGATGATGCTGTTAATATTGCTAACTTATTTTTCAAAGAGGTGGTCAGGTTGCATGGCATGCCTAGAACGATCGTGTCCGACCGAGACGCAAAATTCCTTAGCCATTTTTGGAGGACACTATGGGGGCGACTTGGAACGAAGTTGCTATTTTCAACCACTTGCCATCCGCAAAAGGACGGCCAAACCGAAGTGGTCAACCGAATTCTGTCTACATTACTTCGAGCTATTATTCGGAAGAATTTGAAGGCTTGGGAAGAATGCTTACCACATGTGGAGTTTGCGTATAATCGAGCTGTTCATTCAGCTACCAAATTTTCTCCTTTTGAAATTGTCTATGGTTTCAATCCATTAACTCCACTTGATTTATTGCCATTGCCTTCTAATCAACTTGTTCATGTAGATGGGAAGCGCAAAGCTGATTTCGTCAAACAATTGCACCAACGAGTTCGAGACAATATTGAGGCCAAGACCAAGAACTATGAGCAACATGCTAACAAAGGTCGTAAGCGAGTTGTGTTTGAACCAGGAGATTGGGTTTGGTTGCATATGCGCAAGGAGAGATTTCCTATGCAAAGGCGATCCAAACTTCTTCCGAGAGGGGATGGACCGTTTCAAGTCCTTGAGCGAATTAACGATAACTCCTATAAATTGGACTTGCCTGGTGAATATAATGTTAGCGCGACTTTTAACGTTTCTGATTTGTCTCCGTTTGATGCAGATTCCGATTTGAGGACAAATCGTTCTGAAGAGGAGGGGAATGATGTGAGCTTGCCTACGAACCAAATGGAGAACGAACAAGAAGCCATCAAGCTGCCCATTGGTCCAATAACGCGAGCTAGAGCTAAACGATTCAAAGATGCTATTTTAGCAATGGTGGAACGGGTTGAGGAAAATGATAGCAAGGAGTTTAAAAACGAGCTGAACATATTCAACTTCTTTGAAGCTGAATTTCGTTCTAGCTAATTAATTTGATGCTGGAATTTAGACCATTTAAATAAACATTTAAATAAGTTTCATTATAGCTTTTAAATATGTCTTAATTAATTTAAGTGTTTAATATGTCTTGATTTAGTTAAATTAAAGATGTCTTGATGTCATTTAGTTTGTCTAAATTATTACATGTTTTAAATTTGTCCAGTCGAATTTATGTGTTATGATTTGTTAATATTTAAGTTGTCTCAATGTTATTTAGGATGTTCACATTATACTTTAATTTAGTTCAGCTGAATTTGCTTGAAATTAATTAAGTTCATGTGTGTTTTTTTGGTGCAGCCGAATTTGAAGGTGAATTGGACAAATTCATGCATGAAGATTCAATGGATGTAAAGATGCATGCATATTGGGTTCATGCACCTAACGATACATGCATGGAATGCATTAAAATTGGTGTGCTGATTTTTAAGTTTTCTATGTGTCCATTCGGCCAAAAGAGATGATTGTTCATTATCCAAAGCTGCCATTTATTTCCTTCACATTGCTAGAAATCTTTTGGCCATTCGGTTCAAGGTGTTCACACTTTAAGGCTCTTCAAAACCGTCCATTCACACCTGATATGGCTGCTCAAGTACTCTCTTTATTATTGGTAATTTTTCAGCAAGAGTTGCCTCTTGAATGCTCATTTAAACCAATTAGCTGAATGTAGCTGCTACATGCATCTCCAAGATCCATTTGCTTAAGGTGGAAGTGATACGAGCTCGATTCGGATGATGTGACGAGTCGTATTATATTCCCGATCAAATTTAGGTAGTGTCGATTTAGTTCAAAATTCAATAAGATGAGTTATATTGGTTTTAAATGAATTAGGAAGCAAAACGGGGATAAATGGTTTCCAATGAAACAAGTACGAACCCTTATTAACAAATAAGGACCCGGGCTTAAAGGTTTCAAAGAAAAGGAAAGAAATGGTAGATAAAACCGAGACCCTCTATTTAGCAAAATAGGAACCTTCGGTATAGTTGGAACGCCACACCTTATGGTGATAAGTTCAAAACAAAGTCAAATTGACGCCACTCGTAAAGATAAGTCAATTGAGCTTTGAAGAATAAAGAGAGTGAATTGCCTCACTAAAATTATATTTCATTCAGAGATTTGTCAAAAAGTCCTTTTACAAGAAAAATAGAAACTATTTATAGACTTTCAACTAGTAGCCGAATAGACAAGTTCAAGACTTAATTTCTAAGCAAACATTGAACTAAAATTCAGCTTAACTTCATGAATATGGGCAATGTAGATTCGGCTGAATTGTGACCAACTATGAAGCTTCCACCTTAAGCAAATGGATCTTGGAGATGCATGTAGCAGCTACATTCAGCTAATGGGTTTAAATGAGCATTCAAGAGGCAACTCTTGCTGAAAAATTACCAATAATAAAGAGAGTACTTGAGCAGCCATATCAGGTGTGAATGGACGGTTTTGAAGAGCCTTAAGGTGTGAACACCTTGAACCGAATGGCCAAAAGATTTCCAGCAATGTGAAGGAAATAAATGGCAGCTTTGGATAATGAACAATCATCTCTTTTGGCCGAATGGACACATAGAAAACTTAAAAATCAGCACACCAATTTTAATGCATTCCATGCATGTATCGTTAAGTGCATGAACCCAATATGCATGCATCTTCACATCCATTGAATCTTCATGCATGAATCTGTCCCATTTCACCTTAAAATTCGGCTGCACCTAAAAACACACATAAACTTAATTAATTTCAAGCAAATTCAGCTGAACTAAATTAAAGTATAATGTGAACGTCCTAAATAACATTGAGACAACTTAAATATTAACAAATCATAACACATAAATTTGGCTGGACAAATTTAAAACATGTAATAATTTAGACAAATTAAATGACATCTGGACACCTTTAATTCAGCCAAATCAAGACATATTAAACACTTAAATTAATTAAGACATATTTAAAAGCTGTAATGAAACTTATTTAAATGCTTATTTAAATGGTCTAAAATTCCAGCAGCAAATTAATTAGCTAGAACGAAATTCAGCTTCAAAGAAGTTGAATATGTTCAGCTCGTTTTTAAACTCCTTGCTATCATTTTCCTCAACCCGTTCCACCATTGCTAAAATAGCATCTTTGAATCGTTTAGCTCTAGCTCGCGTTATTGGACCAATGGGCAGCTTAATGGCTTCTTGTTCGTTCTCCATTTGATTCGTAGGCAAGCTCACATCATTCCCCTCCTCTTCAGAACGATTTGCCCTCAAATCGGAATCTACATCAAACGGAGACAAATCAGAAACGTTAAAAGTCGCGCTAACATTATATTCACCAGGCAAGTCCAATTTATAGGAGTTATCGTTAATTCGCTCAAGGACTTGAAACGGTCCATCCCCTCTCGGAAGAAGTTTGGATCGCCTTTGCATAGGAAATCTCTCCTTACGCATATGCAACCAAACCCAATCTCCCGGTTCGAACACAACTCGCTTACGACCTTTGTTAGCATGTTGCTCATAGTTCTTGGTCTTGGCCTCAATATTGTCTCGAACTCGTTGGTGCAATTGCTTGACGAAATCAGCTTTGCGCTTCCCATCTACATGAACAAGTTGATTAGAAGGCAATGGCAATAAATCAAGTGGAGTTAATGGATTGAAACCATAGACAATTTCAAAAGGAGAAAATTTGGTAGCTGAATGAACAGCTCGATTATACACAAACTCCACATGTGGTAAGCATTCTTCCCAAGCCTTCACATTCTTCCGAATAATAGCTCGAAGCAACGTAGACAGAATCCGGTTGACCACTTCGGTTTGGCCATCCGTTTGCGGATGGCAAGTGGTTGAAAACAGCAACTTCGTTCCAAGACGCCCCCATAGTGTCCTCCAAAAATGGCTAAGGAATTTTGCGTCTCGGTCGGACACGATCGTTCTAGGCATGCCATGCAACCTGACCACCTCTTTGAAAAATAAGTTAGCAATATTAACGGCATCATCAGTTTTATGACATGCTATAAAATGGGCCATTTTTGAGAACCTATCTACAACCACAAAAATTGAATCTCGGCCATTCTTACTCCTAGGTAAACCTAGCACAAAATCCATGGAGATATCAGACCAAGGGGTTTCGGGAATAGGTAATGGTTTATACAAACCGTGGGGCTTAATTCGTGACTTAGCCCGTTTGCACACAATGCATCTATTACAAAATCGTTTGACATCTCGTCGCATCTTGGGCCAAAAGAAATGTTCGTGCAATGTAGCTAATGTCTTAGCAACACCAAAGTGCCCCATTAATCCTCCGCTATGGGCTTCTTCGATCAACACTTCTCGTACGGAACCTTGGGGTATACAAAGCTTTCCTTCTCGGAATAAGTACCCATCATGTCGATAGTACTTCTCATAGGCTCCCTTGGCACATAATCTAAAGAATTCACCAAAGTCAGCATCGTTGACATATAAATCTTTAAGAAATACAAACCCCATTAACTTAGCATCCAAAATATTTAGCAACGCATACCTTCGAGATAGTGCATCAGCCACTACATTTTCCTTACCTTTCTTATATTTAATAACGTAGGGAAAAGATTCGAGAAATTCTACCCACTTAGCGTGTCGCTTATTCAACTTGTGTTGCCCTTTTAAATACTTCAAGGACTCATGATCAGTGTGTATGACGAATTCCTTGGGCCAAAGATAGTGTTGCCACGTTTCTAAGGCTCGGATCAACGAATAGAGCTCCTTGTCATATGTTGGATAGTTTAAGACAGCACCATTCAGTTTCTCGCTAAAATAGGCAATAGGACGACCATCTTGCATCAACACAGCTCCAATGCCTAAACCTGATGCATCACATTCTAACTCGAAAGTTTTATCAAAGTTAGGCAAAGATAATAACGGTGCATGAGTTAAACAATCTTTAATTTTCAAAAAGGATTTTTCTTGTTCCTCTCCCCAAATGAAGTTGGAATTCTTACGAATAACCCCGGTTAAAGGTGCGGCTAAGGTGCTGAAATTTGGCACGAATCGACGGTAAAAACTTGCTAGTCCATGGAAACTTCGTACTTGGGAGACATTCGTCGGACGGGGCCATTCTTGGATCGCCTTGATCTTCTCTTGATCGACTTCAAGACCCTCCGAGCTAACAACAAAGCCTAAAAACACAACCTTGTTAGTGCAGAAATCACATTTCTTCAAATTAGCATACAAGGTTTCTTTTCTCAATACTTCCAAAATAGATTTTAAATGTAAAATATGTTCATCCAAATTTTTACTATAGATCAATATATCGTCGAAGTATACTACGCAAAATCTACCAATAAAAGGTCTTAAAACGTGATTCATAAGCCTCATGAATGTGCTTGGGGCGTTCGTTAAGCCAAATGGCATAACGAGCCATTCGTAAAGCCCATGCTTCGTTTTGAACGCAGTCTTCCACTCATCTCCCTCACGCATCCGTATTTGGTGATAACCGCTCTTAAGGTCGATTTTTGAAAATAAACTCGCACCACTTAGCTCGTCAAGCATATCATCCAATCGTGGTATAGGATGACGATACTTGATAGTTATTTTGTTTATAGCACGGCAGTCCACGCACATCCTCCACGTTCCATCCTTCTTTGGAACTAGTAAAACAGGCACGGCGCATGGACTAAGGCTTTCTCACACATAGCCCTTTTCAAGGAGTTCATTTACTTGCTTTTGTAATTCTTTCGTCTCTTCAGGATTGCTCCGGTAAGCAGGTCGGTTTGGAATTGCGGCTCCCGGCACAAGATCAATTTGGTGTTCAATTCCACGAATAGGTGGTAACCCACTCGGGATTTCTTCCGGGAATACGTCTTGAAATTCCTGCAACACAGACAAAATAGAAGAAGGCAATTTGTCATCAAATTCGTTAGAGCCAAGCAAGCTCTCCTTGTACAAAAGAACCAACAATGGTTGTTTCAATAGCATCGATTTTCGAACTTCCCACTCTTTTACAAACAAATTCTTTTTTTCAATCTCATCACTCATTTCTTTTTCTTTTGAATCACTCTCTCTTTTTTTATCACTCATCTTTTTGTTTTTCTTCTTTTCGTCACTCTTTTCTTTATTCTTTTCATTTTTTTGCTCTCTCTCGATTTCTTTTGATTTTTCAATCGAACTCCTCATTTTGAGTTGATCTTCGTACACTTGTTTCGGTGATAACGGAGCTAGAGTCACCATTCGTCCCATATGTTTGAAAGAGAATCGATTTGTGTAACCATCATGAATTGCTCGCTTGTCGAATTGCCACGGACGTCCCAAAAGAAGATGTCCCGCATGCATCGGTACAACGTCGCACATCACTTCATCTTGATATTTTCCGATTGTGAATGAAATGAGCACTTGTTTTGTTACCTTTAATTCTCCACCATCGTTAAGCCATTGGAGTTTATACGGATGGGGATGTTTGGTGGTGGCCAATCCGAGTTTCTCCACCATCAACGTACTAGCCACATTTGTACAACTTCCCCCATCGATTATCACGCAACA
The DNA here is from genome assembly GCF_007990345.1 of Gossypium hirsutum. NCBI lineage: Eukaryota > Viridiplantae > Streptophyta > Magnoliopsida > Malvales > Malvaceae > Gossypium > Gossypium hirsutum. The sequence goes on from NW_024402800.1 coordinate 54,602, forward strand.
AATCTTACCTTGCACTTGACATCGCGTATGGAAGATGTTTTCGCGTTGTTGATCATTTTCGGCACCTTGCAAAGTGAGACTTCTTTTCACAACCAAGATTTCTCCATTCTCGGCTTGTTCGATGTCTTCCTCTTCTTCGAGTTGTTCAACAGCCTCGTTCTCTTGTTCACTTTCGGATTCAATTTCTCCATCATCTCGAACAAACATTGCATTTCGGTTCGGGCATTGGCTTGCGATGTGGCCCCTTCCAAGACATTTGAAGCATTTGATGTCTCGAGATCTATTTGGTTGGGCAACCATCTTTCCTTTACTCGATTCGGCAATCGGTTTGTTGAATTTGGTAGCTCCACTTACTTCTTTATTTCGACTCGGCAAGTCTCGTTTGTTGGACCCTTGCCCCCACTTAGTCGTAGAAGAAGTATTAGGGAAAGAACGGAACGTACCCTTTCTCTTTAATTGTTTTTCAACCTTTATGGCCATATGGACCATATCAATGACCTCGACATAATGGTGTAGCTCCACAATATTTGCAATATCTCGGTTAAGGCCGGCGAGAAATCGAGCCATGGTGGCTTCTCGATCTTCCTCCACATCGGCGCGGATCATGGCCACTTCCATTTCCTTGTAGTAATCCTCCACGCTTCGTTGGCCTTGAGTTAAGCTTTGGAGCTTTTGATACAACTCCCGGTGATAGTAAGCAGGAATGAATCGCTTTCTCATTATGGCTTTCATTTCCGCCCATGTAGACACGGAACGTTCGCCATTGCGTCTTCGGCTCATCGTGAGTTGATCCCACCATACTATGGCGTATTCGGAGAATTCTATAGCAGCTAACTTTACCTTCTTGCTTTCCGAGTAATTGTGGCACTCGAAAACTAACTCCACCTTCTTCTCCCATTCAAGATAGGCCTCGGGATCCGACCTTCCTTGAAAAGCAAGAATCGACATTTTAATGTTTTTTAAATCATCATCGATCCTCTCTCGATCTCTTGGTCCCCGTGCTCGTTGGCCTTGTCGCCTTGCACTTTGTCGCGAAGCTCGATCACTTTCAACGTCACTTGCTTCATATAGATCATTTGCATGTTGCCATGGACGTTCTTGCTCTCTTCTCGGAATAGGAGGGGTGTTCGCACGTTGGCTTCGTTCCTCCATTTGTTCCATTTGTTCATAAAGGGAATCAAATTGAGGTTGGAACAAACGAGAAATTTCTCGCACGATTGCTTGAACTTGTAGATCGGGCACTCCGCCTCCGGGAACGTTTCTCCTTGGTTGAAGATTAACTCCTCCACCAGCGGCATTCGAGGCTCCTCCACTTGTTGCTCGTCGTTCCGGGCTCCTTGACATGATGATTAAAATTAAGAAAATATCCTCACCAAAAAAAAAAACCTCACAATTCACTCACAAGAAAAGAATTCACTCCTCTCGTGTTTCACTCTATTTTCGGCTTTTATCTTGATGTACTCTCTTGCCTTTTACCTTTCAAATCCAACTCTCGATATTCTGAAAAGCTACTTAGATTTATCCACACTTGTGGGTCGGCTTCAAGGGGTTTTGCAAGGGAAAGTCGTATGGTTTAGGGTAGGCTCGAAAGAAAGAAAGGCTTAAGATGTGGCGTATAAAATGGATTCACTAATTGAATTTTTTTTAATAGCGTGAAAATTCACTAAAATGGGTATAAAGGAGTGTAGAATGTGATTTTAGAAATAATTTTGTTGAAGTGTCTCCAGACTCTTTTTTTTTTACGGATCTTTCACGTTCTTTTCGTCCGCACCTAGACCGTATGCAATTTTTTTTCAAATTTTTTTTTCAATTTTTTTTTTCGATTTTTTTTCGATTTTTTTTGAATCTACAATTTACGTACCTAATTTAACCAGCTCTGATACCAACTAATACGAGCTCGATTCGGATGATGTGACGAGTCGTATTATATTCCCGATCGAATTAGGTAGTGTCGATTTAGTTCAAAATTCAATAAGATGAGTTATATTGGTTTTAAATGAATTAGGAAGCAAAACGGGGATAAATGGTTTCCAATGAAACAAGTACGAACCCTTATTAACAAATAAGAACCCGGGCTTAAAGGTTTCAAAGAAAAGGAAAGAAATGGTAGATAAAACCGAGACCCTCTATTTAGCAAAATAGGAACCTTCGGTATAGTTGGAACGCCACACCTTATGGTGATAAGTTCAAAACAAAGTCAGATTGACGCCTCTCGTAAAGATAAGTCAATTGAGCTTTGAAGAATAAAGAGAGTGAATTGCCTCACTAAAATGATATTTCATTCAGAGATTTGTCAAAAAGTCCTTTTACAAGAAAAATAGAAACTATTTATAGACTTTCAACTAGTAGCCGAATAGACAAGTTCAAGACTTAATTTCTAAGCAAACATTGAACTAAAATTCAGCTTAACTTCATGAATATGGGCAATGTAGATTCGGCTGAATTGTGACCAACTATGAAGCTTCCACCTTAAGCAAATGGATCTTGGAGATGCATGTAGCAGCTACATTCAGCTAATGGGTTTAAATGAGCATTCAAGAGGCAACTCTTGCTGAAAAATTACCAATAATAAAGAGAGTACTTGAGCAGCCATATCAGGTGTGAATGGGCGGTTTTGAAGAGCCTTAAGGTGTGAACACCTTGAACCGAATGGCCAAAAGATTTCCAGCAATGTGAAGGAAATAAATGGCAGCTTTGGATAATGAACAATCATCTCTTTTGGCCGAATGGACACATAGAAAACTTAAAAATCAGCACACCAATTTTAATGCATTCCATGCATGTATCGTTAAGTGCATGAACCCAATATGCATGCATCTTCACATCCATTGAATCTTCATGCATGAATCTGTCCCATTTCACCTTCAAATTCGGCTGCACCTAAAAACACACATAAACTTAATTAATTTCAAGCAAATTTAGCTGAACTAAATTAAAGTATAATGTGAACGTCCTAAATAACATTGAGACAACTTAAATATTAACAAATCATAACACATAAATTCGGCTGGACAAATTTAAAACATGTAATAATTTAGACAAATTAAATGACATCTAGACACCTTTAATTCAGCCAAATCAAGACATATTAAACACTTAAATTAATTAAGACATATTTAAAAGCTGTAATGAAACTTATTTAAATGCTTATTTAAATGGTCTAAAATTCCAGCAGCAAATTAATTAGCTAGAACGAAATTCAGCTTCAAAGAAGTTGAATATGTTCAGCTCGTTTTTAAACTCCTTGCTATCATTTTCCTCAACCCGTTCCACCATTGCTAAAATAGCATCTTTGAATCGTTTAGCTCTAGCTCGCGTTATTGGACCAATGGGCAGCTTAATGGCTTCTTGTTCGTTCTCCATTTGATTCGTAGGCAAGCTCACATCAGGAAGCTTCATAGTTGGTCACAATTCAGCCGAATCTACATTGCCCCATATTCATGAAGTTAAGCTGAATTTTAGTTCAATGTTTGCTTAGAAATTAAGTCTTGAAC
>NW_024402801.1:0-57933 GCF_007990345.1 Gossypium hirsutum
AAAACTTTGCAGGTTTTAATTAATCACTACCAATAGGATGTCTCATGTTCATACGATTCCCAAGGGATCTAAAACCAAAACAATTTTAATATTAAAAATAGTTATTCACTAAAAAAACTTGTTATAGTAATTGACTAATTGTTATGAGATTTATCCTTAAGGTACTACCTGCAATCTGCTGTGCTCGAAGGATATTCCGTCGCCGTTTCCACCAACATATTGAACAGATAACAAGGAGTACAAGAGACAAAAATACAGCAAAGGCGATGCCAACCTTCGCACCAGCAGAGAGGTGGGGTCCGCATTTAGGTAGTCCAGGTATGCCGCAGAGACCGTGATTATCGGTAAAACTGCATGGAAATTAAAGTATCCGGTATAAAAGTTGCAATAATAGACGTGCAAGTGTATGATTATGTTTGTTAGTATTTCATTCCTTTTATCATCATCATGTGAAAAGTTCATTACTCTTAGAGAAACATTGCATTGCAGACCAATACTAATGACATTCTTGACATACTGAGCTAGCACCATTCAAAAGCTTCCCTCGAGTGCCTTGGACTCTTCCAGGAAAAGATTGCCTTAAGATTCCTGAAAAATGGAAACTTAAATCAAACTCCCACTTATTAGATTCCGGAGTTAACTACGTGAAAACTTACATCTGGTAATGCAGTCACCCAGCTCAGAATTGATCGTTAAGGAAATTGTAGGAAGATCTCTGCAGATATATGTCCACACATTATATCAAAAAAGGGATGAAGTTTTAGATAAAATATAATTTTTTTGAACTTGAAAATCCATTCTTTCTAACCATATATTATTCAGCTCAAATTCCTTTAGAGAAGAAATAAATATATGATCCAGAATTTGAGGCTTCAAAAAAAGAATGCAGCTAACAACGAATGGATGATGTTGATCTAACGCATTGATATGATTTATATCAAACCTACCGCATGCTATGGCCTGTATTTGTCTTTTAAAAATGAACATAGGGAGAACTACCGAACCCCCAAGGTTAGGAACAAAAATATTCCATTACGGAGGAACAGACAAAAGGGTGCATTAGAGACAATTTGTAAGTCAGCACAGTTTATCGCATGTAGATATTATTTCAAAGTTTGCATGTAGATGTTAATACAATCACAAGTGTTTCAAGACAAGAAATTATCTGCACTTACAAGATTTCAAGCTGGCTGCTCCAAGTGACGATGGAATGGCCCCATGATTAGTTTCCGCTCAAGTTTCTGTAGAAGCCAAGGACAACATAAAGAAGAGGAAGGGATTACTTCGCATGTAAATAAGAAATATGTATGCAACAGTTTGTGAAAGAAAAATAGAAGTAACTAAAATGAAAGTGATTGAAGAACTTTTCACTTACATGCTCTGCAGGTGATGTAGTTTGGATATTTCATTAGTCAAGGAACCCCTCAGACCTTGATTGTCGAGACCACTGATCATGCAAAATAGAAGGAAATTACATATAACATAGCATATAAAGATTCAGACATTCACATTAAGCCATGCATGAATCTCATCATAAGGTTGCAATTAGAACTCAAAACATGTTATGCTCTAGGTTCACAAAGAATGCACTCATTATCCAGGAAACACCATGCCTATAAGTATACTTGTGCACCACAGCGCCAGTGATGGCAAGCAGACATTAAATGGAAATTAAGTGGTTTCTTTCCCAAAAAAGCTTTAATTTTTCACTAATTAGGATCTTAGGAGTCACAGCTGATTATAAATAATAAAGTGCAGAAATTTAGGCCTAAGGGATTAGGGAAAACCAAATCTAAAGAGAAATGTAGGGAAAGCAAATGAATAGAAGCAGCTTCAGCCTTTACTTGCTTCTCATATCTACAAGCAGTGCTGTTAACAAATACAAACGAAGTGGACAAGCTCATTAACTAGAAAACTGTGAGTACATATGAGAATCTTTAGGAACCTCATAGAATTCTAAGGATAAGATCCATTATCTAGCAACAGGAGTAGTCAAGTGCTGAGAATGCTAAAGTATTAGTGCATCTTTTCCAGGCTGTGAAGCACACACTTCTCCATACTTATAATATGACACAAACAAGGTAGAATGATATTGGTTAAAACTTAAGAATGCAACATGTACTGCAGATAGAAAAAAGATGGAAACAGTTATGATTAACAGTCCTTAAAGTGGAAAAAGTTCACTAGTAATATAGATAAAATATCTTAGAATATCCCTTTGGACATTAATATGCATAGCAGCATAGGAGGCTTATCACAATCAAAGAACGGTGGAAGAGGCCATAGCAGAGACATCAGTTTCCTCACATAAATTGTGAAACCAACATGAGAAGATGAAAAGAACGGATAATATCAGCAGAAACAAAAAACAAAACAAACCAATGATAAGACAAAAGATCAAGAAACTACAGGCCGTCAATGAACCACTTTCTGCCAGATTTATCAAAATGACAGTCTGCTCCACTCCATGGATGCTCTTGGGAACACATGGGTCTCCATTCCACCCAAACGATTAGCAGCCCCAATGATTTCTTCAATGACTGCAAAGCCCTAACTAGAACCAGGAATCTTTAACAAGTTAGTAAATGTCTACCACCAATCAGAAAGAATCTTGTTCATGCATAGGCAGTAAAAAACAATTCCAATACTGGGTCCTCTCATACACAGAATAAATAGTCAGCAAAGTCATAGAAGCAAAACTATATAAGTAATAGCAGAAAGTAATACCTTCTTCAGAAGAAGTTTTGGATTCAGCAACTATAACTTGAAAGACTTCAATGGCAGTAAGGATAGCATGATGCCTTTTTTAGGTGAAGGTTATTGTCAGAGTCCTCCCACTAAGAGCAACAGTTGTGTTAAGTACAAGTGCAGTATAGCGATCACCACTCATGCCCACAACATCTACATTTCAAAAAAGTGTCACCATTTATCAGGACATCAAATACCCTCTTCCCTGCACTGGTGATGGTAGCATCAATTTCTGCAAAGTGTAACCATATTGAATAGTTCTATTCGGATCCACATCCATCGTATAAGCTAAATCAGGCTTATTATCAGTACTAACAACCGCACTTTGGTAAAGCGCTTCTGGATAGAAATTCGGCACAGTTGAAGCTTTTTTAATGCCACTTTCAGTAGATCTCGGTGCATCAGCATTTTTCCAAAAGTTCTGATGGGATGCCAAAATCTATCTCCACCCCAAATGCCCCACTAAATCTTCATCAAATTTTGGCTTTGATGTGCCGCAAGTCAGTCTTGAAGTTGTTTTCAGGATTACACCTCTACCCCATTCTGGTCCAAAATAGTACGCTCTTTCATCAATTTGAAGAATTTCAATAGAATAATGTTGGATCTCCATGACCGGTACTGTGGAAGCAAATAGATACTGAGCCATCCAAAGAAACACAAGGGCTTCAGCAAAACCTGTTCATCATTTTTAGACCAACCTGATTTCAGTGAATGAATTATGGTCCTTCAATAGATACTTCAAATAGAGGTCATTATCAATCTCATGCTCGACTAATCCAAGAAATCCTCACAGAATAGTGCCCCTTTGGTACTCATTAATTAGTAACATTTTCTGGTCCTTCAGACAGAGGGAAATAGCGAAGTGTTTTAGTGAGGAGTGATATGACTTGGTGCCGTTGCATTAGCTGGAATTCCCCCGGTATATGCAAAATCTTATACCAACGTGTATAGGTTGGTGGGGTGCGGATATTTTGACGACTCCACAGCTTATACGCATAGCATAAGTGCTGTGGTAAGAAAACATGACCGAGTTAAAAACAACCAAACAAGAAGAAATTGTTAAATAAGAAAATGAAAAGCAAATGCTCGTTTACGACAAGCTCTAACTACAATGAAGCAAAATAACAATACATAATAAGCACTCACTTAAGTTTCCATGCTACTCTTTCGTGTTTTCTTGTTCACAAGACAAGTTCCATTGTAGTACATTTCATTTACCAACTTAAAATTCCAAAACAACAATAGATACTTCTAGAATCCACAACCAATCAATAGATTCTTCATACCTCTCCCCATTAGGCCTTGGAAGAATTTTTATATTTTTTTTCTTAATAAACTAATTTGTTGCTTAATTCCTTTATTACTTCCACCCGCATGGCATACAAGAACCAAAAAAAGAAACTTAAAAAATTATCCTTCAATCATTTTCTACATTTTCTCGCATCCAAACAGGTTCGAAACCGAGCAACTGCCTAGATTCTTTGAACCAGACCTATTGACTTAAATTTTCCATATAAAAAAATTCATATCCACGACCTCACAACTCATTATCATCAACGCGAAACACAAGTCACAATCAAAATAAGCCAATCTAGCAAATCACTGAAGAAAGAAACGAACCGTACACTGATTATAGAAAATCAAGAGTCATTTCTAACAAGCTCAATCAAATGCAACTAATCTAACATCAAATATTAGATACCTAACCGAATCTAGAAGCAACCTCAAAAATTATCCAAATAAAAAGTTGAAAAGAAAGACACAGGAGTAGTGGGAAGCTAACCAGGCCGTGCTGAAGATGAAGAATAATGCAAAAGAAAACGAGAAGCCATAAGAGAGTAAATCTTAGCATCTAGCTTAGCTTAAAGCTTTCGAAATTCTCTCTCTTTGCTTTGTTTGCTTTGCTTTTCTTATTTTCTATGCCTCATTTCACATTTCTCTTATTTTTTCTTTCTTATTTTAAGCTATTTAGTGAGTAACTCAGTGAGTGTGGCCGTTGCAGTGAAATAACAGTCAAGGAAAATTTTAAGGTAAAAATTTATAGTTAATCCCTGTACTTTGACAAAATTTGAGATTAAATCCCTATGCATAAAAGGTTAAAAATTAATTCTTTTTTTATTAATAATCTCAATCTAATTACTAAAATCATAAGTATTTTTATAGATTGTTTTTAAATTAAAATGAGAGGATTGAATTTTAACATATAATATAGAAACCAAATCTCAATTCTGTACAAATATAGGGGCCATCAACAAATTTTAACCAAAATTAACTTTTTATTTCTGTTTTTCGTCAACTCAACTCATGAACGAGATTAGATGCAAAATTCTATAAAATTTAAATATTTACATTTTTTGTAAAATTTGAAATTCAAAGCTATTATTATATTAAATTGGAGAATAGTATTTGAAATTAAAATCGAATTAGTTATTATTTATACTAATATAAAAACATTTTTAAAAAATGTTATAATTAAAATTTAAATTTAAATATTATCAAATTCGTAACGTTCAAATTTTATTAAAAATAAATGGAATATCTGTATCGTACTATATTGTGATGATGTTGGTACAAGTGAGTTTATTAACTGTGATGGACACTTTTTAATCCGACGGCCGTAAAAGGTCATTAGCATCATGTTCGTCACATGGGCGGTGGAGATTATATGGGGGCCCACTTTATGTGACTGGTAAATGACATAAGAGTGTGGCAAAGCATCTTATGAAAGATATTTAATGATAATATAATTAATGCATTATTTATTTTATTATATATTAACTGTTAAATCGAATTAGCTGATGTTTATATTTATGCTATTCACGTAAACAAGAGATGCGATTGGGAACAGAAGACAAAGCCACGTGACCAGCGGAGGGCGCGATAGTTCACGGATAACTTTGGGAGGAATTAAAAATCCACTAATTACGTAAATGACCTTTTTCTTGGGTTTTTTTTAGTTCTCAATTTTATATTAATTTTGGTTTGATTTTTAAAATTTATTGAAGGAAAATATCTTTTTTTCGTGGCTCTTCAATATCATTTGATATTTTAAAAAAAATTATAAATTTCTAAAGGAATATTTCATTAGAAAATAATTTCTTGTACACAATTTTAAGTTATTTTATTATTAAATTAAAATATTTACTTTACATGATAAATATAGTAATTATTTCATTTGTATTCTAAAACCATCAAATGCGGATTTTTACATGAATATTATAAATATATTAATTAATTACTAATAATATGGCATTCTAATTATTACTTAAATAATATGAAATGATAATTAAATTGAATGACAATTGAGTTTTCAAAGTAATTTTTAAATTATCATTATGATGTGACGGAAGTTTTTTTGTTAGACTAATGTTTCATCTGTCATCTCGCATTTAATCACCATTAGAATTAAATGAAAATTAAAAAATTTAAATTATTGTTCAAAGATAAAATTTAATTATTTTATAAATATAGTTATTTTTAATATTTAATAAGAATTAAATTTTAGTTGTTGTGTGATGATGCATCCTAATACCTGGACAGTGGAGAAGTATTAAATTGGCTTTGCTTAGTATACTGCGGATCTGAGGGATGTGTGCCAAAGTAGCGCAAGGCAACTCGCCAAGATTCGATCAATGCCTTTATTATTTTTCTAAAAACTATTTTATCATATCATTTATTAATATGGATAAATAAATAAATATGGATTTTAATGACAATTCCACAGTGTCTCAAAGGTATGTTTGTAAAAAGCTGACTTCAATCTGTCGTTCCATGGTTCAACATTAAATTGATTTGTATTATGAAATGGATAATGAAAATTTAGTCTTTAATGTTTATTTTGTTAATTATCTTATTTATTTTGAATTAAATTGACTATTAATCTTTTAAAAAGAGTCAATTTACTTTTATTAACATAAATATGACTAAACCATTAATTTTTTAATGATGTTGGTGTGCAACACATGTGATAGTTATGTGCACTCATGATAATATAGAGTTATTGCTCTTATATGTCACGTCACAAATAATTTAAAATTTATAAAATATTCAAAATAAAAAATTCAAAAAACTATAAAGTCATAAAAAAAAAAAGATTAGTATGAGTAAATGCGAATTTACACATGAGCTCTCATGTTTAAAAAGTAACATTTTAGTTGGTATTTTCAATAAAAAATTTAATTCACTTTTTTTCAATAGTTGATGGTTAATTTGATTTCTTTTAAAAGGTTAGACCCAAATTTAACCCCAAAAGAATAAAGATAAATTACAAAAAATGTAACTAGAATCAATATTATACCTTACAAATGTAGTTTGACTAGGATACTAGAATTTGCATACTTATTGAGTGACACATATAGTTCTAACTTAGATTTATTTAGCCAATTAATCTTTAATCTATTATGTGCACATGTCATGTGTAAGTTCTGCCGAGTTTTTTTTTGCTATTCATTGCTATGTTTTTATATGGTCATTGATGGGACATGTATTATGAGTGATATATAGTAAAGGTGAAGTTAGAATTTTTTCCGAAGGTTAAGTTGAATTAGAAATTTTCATAAGAGTTAAACTACAATTTACTATTATATTAGTTTATAATTTTATAAAGGATAATTATTTGATACACATAAACTTTTTATTCCAGGGGTGGAGTAAGTTATATTTAAAAATTAAAATAAATAAATAATTAGACATGTAGTAAATCTTAACCCGTTTCTAAAGTTTACAATCGTCGCTATATCAAATAATTTAGACGAAATTAAAATTTTATCATTTTAGATTAAAATATAATTTTACTCCATAGTAATATAAAATTATAGTTTTTAAAGGAATCCAAAATTCTGTGGCTGCCCCTAATTTGTACTGTAATTATAAACCTTAAAGAAAAGAGTAAGATGAAGAATATTCCCTCTCAGGTGCATATCTTCATTTATAAAACAACATATGATGAAAATAAATCTTGGTTGTGTCTCAACATGGCTATAATCATGCCTTCTTAGGGTGTTCAAATTGTAGGACAATATAGCTAAGCATGAAATTGTCTAAGTTCCTCTCATCATCATCATCATTCATCGCCTTCTTTCATTCTATCTTTTCAAAGTGAATATCTTTTGGTAATCAAATTGTGGACAATGACTAAAGAAGATACTCCTCCTCTCAAATTCACAATGATTATTGAGGTTAGTACCAAAAAAAATGGACCTATGATTAAGGATTTATATGATCAACTGATGGTGAATCGATAGCAATAGTCACATCTACATCATCATTCACAAATAAAAAATAAAGTGAGAAAGAAAAATTGATAAATCAATTCAAATTTTATCTCTAACTAAAATGATTTATCCTCGAGAGTTACCAATTAATTTATGAGTTTGATAAATTGATTGGATAAATTAAATTTAAATCAAAAACTTAATTTTAAATAATATATGGATTGACCATTCAAATATTATAGAGTAAACTACAAAATAGTCACTTTTGTTTGTCTCAAATTATATTTTAGTTATCTATGTTTGAATATTACGTTTTAGTCACTTATGTTATGTTTTGTTACAAAGTGGTTACTCTGCCGTTAAGTTCTTTACCTCCCTAACGGCAATCTTATGGGCAGCCTAAATGGGTTTTAAATGCCAACTTGGATTCCAACTAGGACGAGAATAGGTTTAATTAAATAAAAATTAAATTAATACACATGAACTGAAAAAAAATTGGCAGTCTCCTTTTTCTTTTAGTTTTCTTTTCCATTTTGACTAAAAAACTATTCTCATCCCATTTGGACATCCAAGTTGGCATTTAAAACCTATTTGGACTGCCACTAAGATTGTCGCTAGGGATGTAACGGAGCTTAATGGCAGAGTAACTACTTGTAACAAATGATAATATAAGTGACTAAAACATAACGTTTCAGACATAAGTGACTAAAATATAATCTGAGACAAACAAAAATGACTATTTTTAGTTTACCCATATTATATATAATAAATAATTACTATTCCTTAATATTATATATTTAATAATATTAATTATTTAATGTTCAATGATAATAAATTCAAATTAATACTCTTACACTATGGTCAACATGACAAGGTTATTACACTATATAACCAAAAATAAGGCTCATGTTAATTTAGTTAATTCATAATTAGCTATTGAATTATATACATTTTTCTATTTAGATTTTTTTGTTTATTTTGATACTTGAATTATTATTTTCATCTCAATTATTTCAAAATAAAATAGTTGGTAATATAAGGTGACACATGCATATTCTTATGGTTTGGTAATTTAGAGATAATAGTGATGAAATGATATTTCAAGTGCCAAAATGAAACAAATGAAATACCAAATATGGAAAAAAAAATATAGTTCAAAAGTTAAATCGTAATGTCTTGTAATTTTGCGATGATCTTCATCCATAAGATATTTCATGATTTTGTTTTACAAAAACTATTTTACTTACACATAAATATTTAGTATATATGTGTTTGGTTCAAACTAATAATCAAATTCTATAATTCTTCATATATTCTTCAGTATTGTTTGAATTATATATTATTATTATAAGCCAAGAAAGTTAACATTTAATCCATTATATTACATTGTATTATATATTTTGTCTGCAAGGCCCAAATTTTGACCGGGCCTTAATACAAACAAGCCCAAATCAAACCAAACGCTACTCTAGCCCAAATTTTACAAGCCCGTAACCCAAAAAGAAAAAAAAAGCAGAAACAAAAAATTCTAGCAGCAGTGTGCGCCGGTCCTCACGTGCCTGGTCAGCGCGTTCAACGCTCGAGGCTCAACCACTCCCTGGCCTCGTCCCATCGCTTCCAAAGACCTGCAAATAGTGAGAAAAGAGGAGAGATAGCAGCAAAGAAACATAAAAAGGGAAACAATAGCCTAGCAATAAAAAGTAGCATGAACAATAGCAAGAAAGATTGTAAAATTGGCTATAAAGCCACCAAAAACAGATGTAAAAGGGGATCTTGAATATTGGAGGACCAAAAAAAATCAATATAAAAAAATTGAATATTGAGAGCAATCGAATAGAAAGTCGAAAGGTGATTTCTTTGTTTCTTTTCCTCTCCGCTACTATTATTCTTAGATAGATATAAAAAATATATCAACTCTTACCTTGTTTGGGCGATCGGAGAGTTTAAAACCGAGAGTTTTCCTTAATTTCTATCAGCTTTTGTGAGGTTTTTGGGTATTTTAACCACGGATCTAGGGCGAGGGGAGCAAAAGGGTTAAAAGGGGTCGATTTTACACTTTCGGCCGCCGTATACGACGGTCGCCGGTGAGGATGGAAGGTGGTCCGATCGCCGGAAATCATCTAGCCCAGAGCACCAAAACCCTTCCCCTTTCTTTTTTTTAAAAACCATAGCTGAAATGAAATTTAAAAAAAAAATGACTTTATAACATTTATAAAACAGCATCGTTTGGCTTAGTGCCTACTGATATAAAACGGCGTCGTTTTGGAGTAAAACGGGTCGATCCGACCCGCTCTAATTAGGATCCGCGTGTTTTTGCAGCTAGGGAATATTTCGCACCTGGTCCTTCCACTTGTCGCATGTTTTTAATTGAATCATTTTGTTTCTTTTGACTTTGTAATTTTGCCCCAGAACTTCCGCGCCTATTTCATTTTGGTCCACATCAGATCTGCGTGTTTTGGAGGGTGGGTTATTCCCCACTTTAGTCCCTCTTTTATTATTCGCGTGTTCGATTGGTCCTTTTCTTTTATTTTATTTCAAATTGGCACCAAATTTTCGTTTAAATTCAGTTTAGTCCTTGCTTTCATCTTTCATATTTGTTTCCTTTTTATTTATTTACTCATTTAGTTCTTCTTTTTGTTATCAGTATTATTATTCTCATTGCTATTTTTTTTTATTTGCTATTATTATTATTTACTAGTATTATTTATTATTTATTATTATATTGTAGCGACGTAAAAATTTAGCTTAGCTTGGTCGCTAATTGTGGCGATTTATTGAAAAAATTTGAATTTGACGTTTGATTTTGAAATAAACAGGGAGTCGCCACGATCCTTTTTCCTAGGTGTGATCGGGCACCTATTAGATCTCTTATTAAAACAATAAAAGGTTGAGTTTAGGTCTACATTAAATCCAGAGAAAATTTAGGGTTCGGGAGTCGGCTACGCGCGAGGAAGGTATTAGCACCCTCGCGACGCCCAAAATTGGTATCTTATTAAACACATGTTCTTGATTTTAAAAATACGAATTCAATTTGACATTTAAGTGTGATCCGATTGAAGGAAATGAGAAGTTGCAAGTTTTTTTTTGTTTTTAGAAGGACGTCCCGTTTTAACACGAGCCGATTAATTTCACCCAACATAGCGATGAAATCGATGACTTAATGTTAAAATTGATACATTGCCTTATTCTTAAAATTAAAATGTAAAAATTTTAAATGATAGTAAAAAAATCCAAGAATATTATTGTCAAAAAATGCGAACAATGATGTGAATAATAAAATATATAAAATATAAAATATTAAATATCAAATATTAGAATAATGATAATTAATATTGAAAAATAAAAATAAAATAGAAATAAAAAAGATGTACATAATATATATTAGAAATAATAACGATGTTTAAAAAAAATACTATTAATAATACTACATCAATATGTACATATATAAAAAATAAATACGTGATAATATTAAAAATATGTACATAATATAGTGTTAAAATATATACATAATATAGTTAAGATATATACATAAGATAACATGTAGAAAAATATATATAAATAATATAATATTAAAGATATAAATAAAATAGTATAAAATATATATACGTAATATAGAATTTAAATATACCTAATATATTAAAGAATATATATAATATAATATTAAGAAATATAATAATAACAAAAAAGGAGAGAGGGAGAGGGTGGATGATTTTCGGCACAAGTCGGCCATCGTCCGGTCGCCGGACCACCGCCGGCGCCACCGTACACGGCAGCCGGACCTCAAAAAACTTTTCGGTAAAAATGGGTAGCTTCCTCCTTTTATTTTTTTTTACTTTCGTATAAAAGAAACAAAATAAGATGAAAGGAAAAAAAAGTAAACAAAGAACTTAAAATGAGAATAGACAAAGAAACTCTTTTGCTTTGATCTTTGATTAATCTTCAAAAAAACTAGCTTCTCCAAAACTAGCCTTCACAATAACTTCTCCTTAATTACTTTAAAAAGAAACCTCTCCAAAATCCTTTACAATAACTTCTCTCCCAAAACTCTCCAAAAAAAAATCCCCCTTATACAAAATATGAGAAGGCTTATATAGCCATTTACAAATATTTTTTATTGTTTATGTCTTCATTTGTAGTACAAGTGGTGGTGGAGAAGTGTGGCTAGTGGAGTTGGTGGTGGAAAAGGTGGCTATGAGTTGGTGGTGGAAAAGGTGTGGCTAGTGGAGTTGGTGGTGGAAAAGATGGCTAGTGGAGTTGGTGGTGGAAAAGGTGTGGCTAGTGGAGTTGGTGGTGGAAAAGGAGTGGCTAATGAGAAAGTTTAAGTTGTGGGCTAGGTTTTTTTATTTTGATTTGGGCTTAGGGTTTGGGCCATTGGGTTTTGATGTAAATTGGCTTTGGGTAGTTAAGATTTGGGTTTTGGGTTTAATTTTAGTGGGTTAGGTAAGGCTAAATTGGGTTTGATGTAAATGGGCTAAAATTGGCCTACAACAGCTGCCCCTCTTTGCTTATTATCGTGTAACGAGAATAGAGCAAAGATATAAAGAAAGGCCAATTTTGCCCGGTCTTACTAAGTATGGACTTCTTTGGTGCTCTTCTCATCCAGGTAGTCTCTTTCCAGTCCATCGCATCTTGTAGCTTTGGTTCAATCCACTGCAAATTCGGAGATATGCCTTGTAGCTTCAATCTGTTCCAATGTAATTCAATATGCTCTTCTATCGCTTCAGTGAGATAAGGTTTTGGGTCTTCTCTTCTGCCACTTTAGAAAGGCAAGATCTGATATCCTCGATTAATTCCACTGCAACTTCAGGGAGACAAAATATGGTGTCTTCAATCAGCTCTAATATTGATTCTTTACTCGGCATGTGATCTGAGCTCAACTCATTTCTCGCAATATGAATTGACTCTGTAAAACTAGACATTAAAAACAGAAATTGAAAATA
This sequence comes from Gossypium hirsutum, assembly GCF_007990345.1. Taxonomy (NCBI): domain Eukaryota; kingdom Viridiplantae; phylum Streptophyta; class Magnoliopsida; order Malvales; family Malvaceae; genus Gossypium; species Gossypium hirsutum. The sequence goes on from NW_024402801.1 coordinate 12,902, forward strand.
GCTCAGCACGTGAGCCAAGGCTCAACTCACCTCTCGCAAAAGTAGATTTTGAAAATACCTCGACATGTGAACCCAAGGCTCAACTCACATCTAGCAATATGAGTTGATTTTTGAAAATATAAATTGAAAAACAGAAATTGAAAAGCAGAAATTAAAAAGACCTCAGCATGTGAGCGAGACTCAACTCACCTCTCGCAATATGAGTTAATTTTTGACAACAGAAATTGAAATTACCTCAGCGTGTCCCGAGGCTCAACTCACCTCTCGCAATATGAGTCGATTTTTGAAAAACAGAAATTGAAAACCAGAAATTGAAAATACCTCAGCGTGTGAGCCAAGGCTCAACTCACCTCTTGCAATATGAGCTAATTTTTATGAACATAAATTAAACCACCTCAGCGTGTCCTGAGGCTCAACTCACCTCTCGCAATATGAGTTGATTTTGACAAACAAATTGAAATTACCTCAGCGTCTTGAGGCTCAACTCACTTCTCGCAATATGAGTTGATTTTTTTGAAACATAAATTAAAAAAACGAAAATCGAAAATACCTCAGCGTGTCCTGAGGCTCAACTCACCTCTCGCAATATGAGTTGAAATTAAACACAAAAATTGAAAATACCTCAGCGTGCCCCGAGGCTCAACTCACCTCTTGCAATATGAGCTGATTTTGAAAAGTAGAAATTAAAAGGTTCAAACCACCTCTCGCAATATGAGTTGATTCTTGACAAACAGAAATTGAAATTACCTCATCGTGTCCTGAGGCTCAACTCACCTCTCGCAATATGAATTGAAAAAAATACCACAGTGTGTAATCTGAAGCTCAACTCACCTCTCGCAATATGAGTTGATTTTTTTAAAAACAGAAATTGAAAATACCTCAGCATGTGAACGAGGCTCAACTCACCTCTCGCAATATAAGTTAATTTTTTTTTGAAAAGAAATTGAAAATCCTCAACGTGTCTGAGGCTCACTCATTCTCGCAATATAAGTTGAATTTTGAAAACAGAATTGAAATTACCTCAGCGTGTCCTGAGGCTCAACTCACCTCTCGCAATATGAGTTGATTTTTTTTTACGAACAGAATTAAAGACAGAATTGAAAAGACCTCAGCATGTGAGCCGAGGCTCAACTCACCTCTCGCAATATGAGTTAATTTTTGACAAACAGAATTGAAATTACCTCAGCGTGTCCCGAGGCTCAACTCACCTCTCGCAATATGAGTCGATTTTGAAAAACAGAAATTGAAAACCAGAATTGAAAATACCTCAGCGTGTGAGCAAGGCTCAACTCACCTCTTGCATATGAGCTAATTTTTATGAACATAAATTAAACCACCTCAGCGTGTCCTGAGGCTCAACTCACCTCTCGCAATATGAGTTGATTTTTGACAAACAAATTGAATTACCTCAGCGTCTTGAGGCTCACTCACTTCTCGCATATGAGTTGATTTTTTTTAAACATAAATTAAAAAACGAAATTGAAATGCCTCAGCGTGTCCTGAGGCTCAACTCACCTCTCGCAATATGAGTTGAAATTAAAACACAAAAATTGAAAATACCTCAGCGTGCCCGAGGCTCAACTCACCTCTTGCAATATGAGCTGATTTTGAAAAAGTAGAAATTAAAAGGTTCAACCCACCTCTCGCAATATGAGTTGATTCTTGACAAACAGAAATTGAAATTACCTCATCGTGTCCTGAGGCTCAACTCACCTCTCGCAATATGAATTGAAAAAATACCACAGTGTGTAATCTGAAGCTCAACTCACCTCTCGCAATATGAGTTGATTTTTTTTTAAAACAGAAATTGAAATACCTCAGCATGTGACCGAGGCTCAACTCACCTCTCGTAATATAAGTTGATTTTTTTTTTGAAACAGAAATTGAAATACCTCAACGTGTCTTGAGGCTCAACTCATTCTCGCAATATAAGTTGAATTTTAAAACAGAAATTGAAATTACTCAGCGTGTCTGAGGTCAACTCATTTTCGCATATGAGTTATTTTTTTTAACACAGAAATTGAATTACTCAGCGTGTCTGAGGCTCAACTCACCTCTAGCAATATGAGTTGAAAAAAATACCACAGTGTGTAATCTGAGCTCAACTCACTCTCGCAATATGAGTTGATTTTTTTTAAAAACAGAAATTGAAATACCTCAGCATGTGAACCGAGGCTCAACTCACCTCTCGCAATATAGTTGATTTTTTTTTGAAAACAAAATTGAAAATACCTCAACTGTCTTGAGGCTCAACTCATTTCTCGCAATATAAGTTGAATTTTGAAACAGAAATTGAAATTACCTCAGCGTGTCCTGAGGCTCAACTCATTTCTCGCAATATGAGTTGATTTTTTTTTAACAACAGAAATTGAAATTACCTCAGCGTGTCCTGAGGCTCAACTCACCTCTAGCAATATGAGTTGATTTTGAAAACAAAATTAAAAGGCTTAACTCACCTCTCGCAATATGAGTCAATTTAAAACATAAACTAAAAATACCTCGGCGTGTCCCGAGGCTCAACTCACTTCTCGCAATATGAGTTGATTTTGAAAAAAAAATTAAAAATACCTCAACGTGTCTTGAGGCTCAACTCATCTCTCGCAATATGAGTTGATTTTCCTTGGAAAGCATGATATTAAACATCAAAATACCATAACCAGTCCTTTGGTAGAACTCGGGTATCTTTTCCTTTGATTCAGTGCGACTCTCATTCAAGATTTCTTGCTTTACTGGATTACCTGTATATGCCATGCATGATGTCATCATGATATGCACATGTTTGTCTTAAATGCCTTTATGCCTACATGATTATGCAGTGCTCCTTAAGCATATTGGTCGTATGTCATTTTCGCCATGATTGTTGAGGATCTGCGTTCATTGCTTTGATTCTCGACCTTCTCTTCAGGCCTCATACCTGTCTTCGAGCTTTACGAGTAATCGACATTTCTCAGATATCACCCTTTTGCCCTTGGTTAAACTTTGTTCTTGCTTTGAAGATCTTGCACTTATCGAATTCTTATCCGGGTAATGCTTGACATTTCTTTTGTTTAGAGTATGTCATTTCACTATTTATCATTAAATAAACATATAATGAGATGCATGAAAATGGTCAGGTAGGGATAAAAAGGATATCTCATATTCCTTTATTTCAAATGTGGCAAACAAAGAAAGTTAACCAATGAGAGTAAAAATGTCAAAAAGAAAGAAAAGGTCGTATTCAATGGATACAAATGCTCTAGATATTCAACACATGAACTCTTCCATGTTCCTCAATCAATAATCTTTTCGAGCATGGCTTCTTGCGTAGAAAATTTCGAGCTTTCAGAAGTGCTTCAAATACTGTAGTCTCACTACTTGACCTATCGTTCGACCGCCAGGTTTGTTTCATTAGGACGTCCTCTCGGGTTTTCATCCTAATCTTTTTGTACTAACAAGACGCCCTTTTCGGGTTTTCGCCCTGATCCTTTTTTTTTTAAGATGCCCTTTTCGGGTTTTCATCTTAAGCATAATATTTCTTCACCGCATCTGAATTCACCGGATTCGTAACTCCTTCCATCCATCTCGGTAAGGATTAAAGCTCCTCCTGAGAATGCCTTTTTTACAACGTATGGTCCTTCCCAATTTGGTGCCCATTTTCCTCGCAGGTCTTTTTTATTGGGAGAATCTTTCTCAGACGAGTTCTCCTTATGGAACTCTCTTGGTCGTACTTCTTGTCATGGGTTGCGATCATTCTCTTTTGGTACATTTGCCCATGACAAATTGCCCTTAGACGTTTTTCTTCATGAGGTTAACTGATCATATCGAGCTCGAACCATTCTGCTTCTTCTAACTTTGATTCCATCAATACTCGCAGAGAGGGGATCTCAACCTCGATAGGTAGCACAGCTTCCATTCCATAGACTAGAGAGAAAGGAGTTGCTCCCGTAGATGTTCGCACAGATGTGCGATATGCAAACAAAGCAAATGGAAGTTTCTCGTGCCAATCTTTATATGTCTCAGTCATTTTCCCAATGATCCTCTTAATGTTCTTGTTGGCTGCTTCACAGCCCCGTTCATCTTTGGGCGATAGGGCGAGGAGTTATGATGCTTTATTTGGAATTCTGCACACTTCTTCCATCATCTTATTGTTCAGATTCTGGCATTATCTGAAATGATTCTTTCAGGCAAACCATATCGGCAAATGATTTCCTTTTTCAAAAACTTGTACACTGCATCTTCGTCACATTGGCAAACGAAGCGCTTCAATCCATTTTGTGAAGTAATCGATAACCACAAAAATGAATGATGTCCATTTGAAGCTTTTGGAGAAATTGCCCTATGACATCCATGCCCCACATAGAAAAAGGCCACGGAGAAGTCATGACATGAAGGGTGAAGGGGCTACATGAATTTTATGCCGTAGATTTGACATTTGTGGCATTTTCTGGCAAAATTGATGCAGTCACTTTCCATTGTCAGCCAATAATAACCGAGTCTCATGATCTTTCTGGCCATATTGAAACATTGGCATGCGTTCCGCAAATTCCCTCATGGACCTCTTCAAGTATTTTTCTGGCTTCAACATCATCCACACATCTCAAAAGATCTGATCCTTTCTCTTTTATACAGGATATCCCCATCAAGAACAAATCCGCTGCCATTCTTCTAATTGTTCTTTTATCGTTCTCATTCGCTTGTTCGGGATACCTTTGATTCTTGATATATTCTAAGATATCATGGAACCAAGGCCGTCCGTCTACTTCTTTCTCAATGCTACAACAGTGTGCAGGGACCTCGTATATGCTCATTTTGAGGGGCATTATTTCTGCTTCTCTACTTGCTTTGAACATTGAAGCCAAAGTGGCTAGGGCATCAGCCAGTTGGTTCTCTTCTCGTGGGAAGTAATGAAAAGTTATTTCTTTGAATTCCTTGATCAATCCAGCCACTAAATCGCTGTACTTAATCAATTTTGAGTCCCTCACTTCCCATTCTCCACGGATTTGGTAAATCACTAGGGCTGAGTCCCCGTACACCTCCAAGATCTCGATGTTTCGTTCGATAGCTGCACGAAGCCCCATGATACAGGCCTCATATTCTGCGATATTATTGGTACAGAAGAAGTTCAGTCTTGCAGTGAACGGATAATGATTCCCGTCTGGTGATACCAGGATTGCTCCAATTCATGCCCTAAAGCATTTGACGCACCATCAAAGCACATCTTCCATGACTTCTCTTTTGATGACTCGGATTCTATTTCTGTGATGCACATTAAGTCTTCGTCTGGGAAATCGAATCTTAAAGGCTCATATTCCTCTGTCGTTCGAGTTGCTAAGAAGTCAGCTATTGCGCTCCTTTTATCGACTTCTGACTTACATAGGCAATGTCATATTCCGAAAGGAGGATCTGCCATCGTGCCATTCTTCCTGATAGTGCCGGCGATTCCATCATGTATTTTATTGGGTCCAGCTTTGAAATTAGCCATGTCGTGTGATACAACATATATTGTCTGAGTCTCCGAGCTACCCAAACCAGAGCGCAACAATATTTCTCATGGACGAATATTTTGCCTCATATTCAATGAACTTTTTGCTGAGGTAGTAGATCGCCTTTTCTTTCTTTCCTGACTCGTCTGTTGTCCCAGTACGCACCCATTGACTCGACACTGTCAATACAAATTATGGTCTTCCGGAGTTGCGGTATAGCACTGGAGGACTGGACAAATATTGTTTTATCTTATCAAAGGTCACTTGGCATTCCTCTTCCATTCTCCCGGGTTATGTTTTCGAAGAAGCCGAAAGATTGGGTCGCATTGGTTGGTAAGTTGAGCGATAAATCGGGCGATGTATTTAATCTCCCTAAAAATCCTCTAACTTCCTTTTGCGTGCGCGGAGGTGGTAATTCTTGGATGGCTTTTATTTTATCTGGATCAACTTCGATACCTCTTTCACTGACAATGAAGCCTAGCAACTTTCCCGAGGTAGCCCTGAATGTACATTTGGCTGGATTAAGCTTTAGCTGAAACTTTCTCAGCCTTTCGAACAACTTCTTGAGGTTCATTACATGCTCTTCTTCTCCTCGGATTTAGCAATCATTCATCGACGTAGACCTCTATTCTTTATGCATCATGTCATGGAATAACGTCACCATAGCCCTCTGATATGTTGCCCAGCATTCTTTAACCTAATGGCATCACCTTGTAGCAGAACGTTCCCACATTGTTATGAAGTAGTTTTCTCCATATCCTCAGGGGCCATCTTGATCTGATTATACCCCGAGAATCCATCCATGAAAGAAAACAATGAATGTTTTGCTGTGTTGTCCACCAACGTGTCAATATGTGGCAAGGGAAAATTATCTTTTGGCTTGCTCGATTCAGGTCACGTAATCCATGCACATTCGTACTTTTCATCTTTCTTTGGTACCGGGACTATGTTAGCCACCCATTCTGGATATTGGAGGCTTGTAGGAAGCCAGCGTCAAATTGCTTCTTGACTTCCTCTTTTATTTCAACAGCATTCGGGCCTCATCCGTCTTATTTTTGCTGGATTTGCATTCTGGCTTTAATGGAGCTTATGGACCACTAATCTTCATCTACCTGGCATGTCCTGTATACCAGCGAAACATCTTTGTATTCGCGGAGTAAAGGACAAACTATGCCTGGTACTTCTGAAATAGAAGTCCAATCTTCACTTCTTGTTCCTCTCTTCAGTGCCCAATTTATTGTTTCACAGATTCTTCATGAGGCAAACTTTTATCCTCTTGTTCCACCATTCTTAACAATTCAGGAGACGAGACATAATCTTCAGCATTTTCTTCGGCTTCAAATTCTCCTAAGCAAACAGCCTTCTCAAAATCAATTTCAAGATTCGTAACGGGCTTATTCATGTCGTCAATATCTGAGCACCTGAAAGTTGAATGGAAAAGGAAGCTATCGGGGGCATCCAAGTATTGGAACAACAAACAAATGTTATGTCATGGCAATGAGGCAAATGTAAGGATGGTATGAATGAAAATGATTATGAAATTAGTGATAATGCGAAAATCGTGACAAAATGCATCTTCATTGATATTCATTTAAATGATAAAGAGCGAATGCAAGCTCCTACAAAAGAATTCATTATATCTAAGGAACAATAGAAGGTTATGTTTAGCATTACTCTGAAGCTTATAAACTACAAGAAGTCCTCGGCAGTCCAATTGTTCAACATGAAACCAGGGGCAAGGCGTATCCTTGAGACATCTTTACTTGTGTCAGCCCTTTGTCAATACATTTATACTGATTTTGAAACCCTTTTCAATTAACATGTGCTTGTGCATTGTCTCCAGGTATATCATTCCCGCAGATGTAAATGTTTTGACAAAGGAGGGATTCATGGTCCCATTCTGGTTCTCGGCCTAAGTTCTGCGATCCTTCTTTCTGATCTTTTTCCACTGTCTTCTTCTTTGACCATGTCGGTGGAACCCCAAACCGTATCGGGCCTTGATGCACTGGTTTTAAGCCCTGACTATTCCTTGCAGATATCTCCCTAAACCTCTTCTCCTCGAGCTCCCCTTCTACAGTCAATTTGACACCCATTCTAGTATTTCTCGACAATTTAGGCACGGGAATTTTGTTTCCCTCAGTGAAGAATGTGGCATTGACGAATTCAAGGGATCGGAAGGAGCATTCCACTACGTCCTTGCTCACTTCAAGGTATGGCGCATCAGCAGAGATAGATGCGACAATGTCTTCTTCTCCCTCGACAGTGACCAAACAGCCATCCATGATAAATTTCACCTTTTGATGGAGGGATGATGGGACCGCTCCAGCAGAATGGATCCAGGGTCTTCCCAAAAGGCAGTTATATGAGGATGTAATTCCATGACTTGGAACTCGACATCATATATGTAGGGACCCACTTCAGAGGGATCTCATTTTTTCCATGACTTCACGCCTTGTCCTGTCGAATGCCCTTACCGTAGAATGACAGGGCCTTAAATGGGACAGATCCATCGAAATTCTGGAAAGCGTGGCCAAAGGCATAACGTTGAGTGCCGAACCATTATCGATGAGCACGTTCGGTATTATGTAGCCCTTGCAACGGGTTGTGATATGCAATGCTTTCACTGAGCCTCTACCATTGGGCGGTATTTCATCATCACTAAAAGAAATGAAATTATCCGCATTCAAGTTGTTCATCCACCTATCCAGTTTTTCAACGGATACATTGTTTGCCACATAAGCTTGATTTAACACTTTCAGCAGAGCGTTTCGGTGTGGTTCTGAATTCAACAGCAGAGATAATACCGAGATTCGCGCTGGCTGCTTACTCAATTGTTCTACCACGTTGTACTCACTGTGCTTGATAAATTTTAAGAATTCCTGTGCTTCCTCCTCGTCCACAGGATTTTTAGCTTCTTGTTCAGGCGCAGTTTATGCTCATCATCGGTCACATGCATCGGTGCTTTCCTTTCTGTTTCAAGTCACTGTTCTTCTTTATCTCCTTCGAATAACATCTTCCACTACGAGTGAAATGACCTAATTCCCCGACGCTTCCAGTCATGGCTTTGGGTTTTTCATCTTCAGGTGTGACGATATTAACGTCATATTTCCATGGTACTGCTTTATTGTCCTTGTAAGGGAAAGAATATGGTACTTCGATTATCATTTTTGGTTTCACCGGCTCTTTCGTCGCATCGTAATAAATTACTAACGGTTGATCAGCGCTATAAGGGGGACCTGATGACTGGCTATCAGAGGCGCATACTTCTCTTTCATTGGTCTCTTCCCTTTTGTTAAGGATCTTAATCTCCTTATTATCCATCCGGTCTTGAAGAACCTTTTAAATTCCTCACACGACTGAATGTCGTGTCCCACAATTCCATGGAAATTGCAAAAACTTTGACCTTCTTCTCCGAGAATTCTATCGGGGTGACAAAGCAATCCTTTCTTAACCAGTACCTCCCAGATTTTCTGCAGAGGCGTCCTTATTTCCGAAACACATCTTCTGACTTTCCATTCGTCCACTTTCCCACTATGCTCACATCCCTTTCGATATGGTAGGGAATGGGTTCCCAGTTGCATTACTGGCACTATCGAATCGTAGGATACCTGCATCAATGAGTCATTGAACTCTTCTCTTAAAGGCTAGGCAGTTTTTCGTGGAATGTCCCTGGTTTCCCGTATGGTATGCACAACTAGCGAATTGTATGTTTTAACCTCAGTGAACGAGTATGGAATATGCAATGAATGAATGAATGCATGAATGTCAAATGATTGTTAGTCATGAAAGAAATGCAAGAAATTGGTGTTAATTTCAAGATAGCCCCTATTAGGCATTTCCTTAATCAAAAGAGTCTATTACACAACGTTTCGGTCACTCGTGTAATTGACTCCTCTATCAGAAACCCCTTTTTGGCAACCAATCTCTAATCAACCCTTTCCTAACAAGATGTATATGATGCATGATGAAAATAGAAATACAGACAAACAACATTGGTTAGCAAACACATATGATTAGAGAAAAATTGTGGAAAATCTAACAAATTAAGCTACTTGGTCCAATGGACTCGATTCCCTTGCATAGAAAGCGAAAGTGCAAAAGGTAAGAGGCGTTCCTCCCGTGCACTTATTTTGGTGACTACTAACGGACGGAGGTTCAGCATGGCTCTAGTTAGGTGGCTCGTATGGTTCATTATATGCGGTTTTGGTTCTAGATAGGTACTCGAATTGCCCGTACTATCATCTACTAAGATTAACACGGAGCCTCGGTCATAGCCTATCACAGGCTCACGAGTTCAATTCGAGGGGTTACATTTACTTATGCCTATGCGGAGGGACAAGTTAACTCACGAAAGCATAAATCATATGTAACCCGAAAGTATTCACTAGCCTGTGCAGAGGGACGAGTTAACTCACGAAGGCGTAGCGTTTACTTTCACTTAAACGGACGGAGCCCGGGTAGAGAGCTCATGTTATGCGAAAATGCAAGTGCACGGTGTGTGGGGAACAACTCATAAACCTTTACGTTTCACTTAAAGAAACTAAACCAAAATTAAAACCATAAAAATTAAAAACTAAAAAACAACCAAATAAGCAAGTTAGAAGAAATATTTACAGCACGATACAAATGCATGAATTTTGAAAACGAGATTTTCGGATCACGACCAAATATTTACTTTGAACAAGGAAATTTGAAAATTTTGACAAAACGTGTTTAATTCCAGACACGACTCTCAAAAAGGCTTTCCCCAGCGGAGTCGCCAGCTGTAGCGACGTAAAAAGTTTAGCTTAGCTTGGTCGCTAATTGTGGCGATTTATTGAAAAAAGTTTGAAATTTGACGTTTGATTTTTGAAATAAACAGGGAGTCGCCACCGATCCTTTTCCTAGGTGTGATCGGACACCTATTAGATCTCTTATTAAAACAAATAAAAGGCTAAGTTTAGGTCTACATTAGAATCCAGAGAAAATTTAGGGTTCGGGAGTCGGTTACGCGCGAGGAAGGTATTAGCACCCTCGCGACGCCCAAAATTGGTATCTTATTAAACACATGTTGTCTTGATTTTCAAAAATACGAATTCAATTTGACATTTCAGTGTGATCCGATTGAAGGAAATGAGAAGTTGCAAGTTTTTTTTATTTTTTAGAAGGACGTCACGTTTTTAACACGAGCCGATTAATTTCACCCAACATAGCGATGAAATCGATGACTTAATGTTAAAATCGGTACATTGCCTTATTCTTAAAATTAAAATGTAAAAAGTTTTTAAAATGATAGTAAAAAAATCCAAGAATATTATTGTCAAAAAAATGCGAATAATGATGTGAATAATAAAATATATAAAATATAAATATTAAAATATCAAAATATTAGAATAATAATAATTAATATTGACAAATAAAAAATAAAATAGAAATAAATAAAAATGTACATAATATATATTAGAAATAATAATGATGTTTAAAAATCAATACTATTAATAATACTACATCAATATGTACATATATAAAAAAATAAATACGTGATAATATTAAAATATGTACATAATATAGTGTTAAAAATACATACATAATATAGTTAAGATATATACATAAGATAACACGTAAAAAATATATATATAAATAATATAATATTAAAGATATATACATAAAATAGTATAATATATATATACGTAATATAGAATTTAAAATATACCTAATATATTAAAATAATATATATAATATAATATTAAGAAATATAATAATAACAAAAAAAGGAGAGAGAGGGAGAGGGTGGATGATTTTGGCCACAAGGTCGGCCATCATCCGGTCGCCGGACCACCGCCGGCGCCACCGTACACGGCAGCCGGACCTCATAAAAACTTTTTCGATAAAAATGGGTAAGCTTTCTCCTTTTATTTTTTTATTTTACTTTCGTATAAAAGAAAAAAAATAAGATTGAAAGGAAAACAATAAGTAAACAAAGAACTTAAAATGAGAATAGACAAAGAAACCTCTTTTGCTTTAATCTTTGATTAATCTTCAAAAAAAACTAGCTTTTCCAAAAACTAGCCTTCACAATAACTCTTCTCCTTGATTACTTTAAAAAGAAACCTCTCCAAAAATCCTTTACAATAACTTTCTCTCCCAAAAACTCTAAAAAAAAAATCCCCCCCATATACAAAATATGAGAAGGCTTATATAGCCATTTACAAAATATTTTTTTATTGTTTATGTCTTCATTTGTAGGTACAAGTGGTGGTGGAGCAAGTGTGGTTAGTGGAGTAGGTAATGGAGCAAGTGTGGCTAGTGAATTTGGTGGTGGAGAAGGTGTGGCTAGTGGAGTTGGTGGTGGAAAAGGAGTGGCTAGTTGAGAAAAGTTTAAGTTGTGGGCTAGATTTTTTATTTTGATTTGGGCTTAGGGTTTGGGCCATTGGGGTTTTGATGTAAATTGGGCTTTGGGTAGTTAAGATTTTGGGTTTTGGGTTTAATTTTGATGGGTTAGGTAAGGCTAAATTGGGTTTTGATGTAAATGGGCTAAAATTGGCCTACAACAGTGCCACTTAACGCTTCAAATTCCCTATAGATAAAAAAGACTTATGCCATTTGGAGACACATCACGAGTCCCTTTAGTGAATGAGTTAGAGAAAAGAGAAGTTCCTTACAACTAAATCTCACTCTTAAGATAAAATTTTCAAATATGCTTATTGGAGTCAAGTTGACTTGATCGTTGGAGTATGCTTTAGAAAATGATGTTCTGATGTAAACTAACTAGTGTTATTCATGTAAGATCATCTTGGAGGAATCCACAAAGGCCAAGTTCCTTGCCCAGTAATGTGCCTCACCCCAAGACATTTTAGAGAAGTCTACAGAGACCTAAGCTCTCTACTTGATAATGTGCCTCCTAAGACATTTTAAAGGAGACCACATAGATCGAAGCTCCTTATCCAGTCGTGTTCTTTATCCCAATATGTCTTAGAGTCATATGCCTCATCCCAAGATGACCTAGAGGGGTCAATGACGGCCCAAGCTTAGCTCCTGGTAATGTGCCTCATCCTAAGGCATCCTAAAGAAGTCTATGGAGGTCGAAGCTCCCTGCTTGATCATTTACCTCCTACCATTCCAACTTAGAGGAGTTAACTATGGCTTAAGCTCTTGTCATGCCATGTGCTTCTTCTAAAGGTGATCTAAAGGAGAGTGAAAAATAATTTTTTTTAAAAAATTGACAATTGTGTTATTTATAGCAATAAACCCTAGATCGAATTAGTACATGTGTAACACCACTCAACCCATTTCAGAATACAGATGTGTACTGATGCTACCAAAGCATGTACAAGTAAGAAATCTTAGATTTATTTAAGAATTGATAGTTTAAAATAATTAAAATATGTTTTAGACAAGATTTAAAGTTTTAAAAACAATTTAAAATCATTTAGAATTGATTCAGAGTGGATGGAGGTGACCAGAACTCAAAATGAGCTTTAGAAGGTCAAAGCTACTTAAAATAGTATAGTGCTAAAATATAATGCATGATGTAGCGACGTGGAACATTGGACATCATGACGTGATTGACTGATTTAATGAGGTCGCAACATGAGAAAGAGAAATTGTGACGTTGGGCACCGAGGTCATGACGTTGCAACTTCATGGTCGCGGCGTGACACACTGAGTTCACCCAAAACACTTAAAAATCACTCTAAAACATATGTCAAACATCAGTGTATCATTCCAACATAAATCATGTAACTATAAATCAAAACTTAATTTCACTTAAGCTTGAAAACTTAGCATGAACACATCCAAAACAAAAGATACATATTTGTTTAAAGAAACGTGAAAAAGGCTCAAGTTCATCATTTAACTTTACAATTGCTTGAGTAATCTAAGTTTTTGTTTACATGCCAATAATTCAATACGAATGATATTTGAACACTTGAATTACAACCTTAGCAACTCGATGGATGATGTAATGTTCCTAGGCCAACACCATGACTTCTTGATAAGTCTAACCTTATGTGTTTTAAACAACTAATGCGTGAGCTTAAAAAGTTTATAAACAACTATGCGTGAGCTTAAAAAGTTTAGTAAGCGGCTAGGGATAAACTTAAATAAATCTTGGCGAATTTAATGGAAAAAGACTAAATTGCATAAAGTACAATTTTTTCTTATCTCTGTCATGGACGCTGGGAGCTTTCTGAAAGTACGAACAACTTTTTTCGTACTTTTTTTATAATTATCATATATATTAATTAAAATAATAAAATATCTTAATAAAATATTATTTAAAATAATAATAAAATATCACCAACATCATAATTATAATCCAAGGGTCCATATTCATTTCCTTAATCTTCAAGTAAATCCAATGGTCATGATTCATCCGTACACACAATGGCAATTTAGTAATTTTACCAAAACCATCTTTCTTGCAAAATGAGCATTTTGCCCTTGACACTTTTTAATATTTACAATTTCACCATTCACACATTTGGAAAAATTACAACTTTAGTCCTTGAACTTTTCCACTTTTCACTTTGAATCCTCAAGTTTTGAGTATTTATTATTTATCCTCATTACTTTTCACTTCTTTACGATTTAGTCCTTGCTTCAAATCATTATCTCACAACATATTACTTGTTTTAACTTCCTACAATATCCGATACTCTTTTCTACTAACATTGATAATTCACATTTTATTTACTCTTAAGATATCTTGATGCAAATATTCCCGAATTTACAATTCTTACTATCAATGAGACTTTAAGGATGTTACAATAAGGATGTTACAATAGTATTTTAATAAAAGAATATAACAGAAAATGAGAGAAGAGTCACTTACGGTATATTTCTTAAAGGTTGGTTTTGGCAAATTGGGAGAAACTAACCCTAAAAAAGAAGAAGAAAGGAAAAGGTAGAGAAAATCAATCTTGGATTTAAGCAATTGAGGTGCGTATCTACTTAGATTTTTTTTTTTGAGATTTTTGTGTGTTTTGAATGGTTTGGTGTTACACCCAAAAATATATTTCAACAATCTTCTCTTTTAAAATTTTTAGTTGACTTTCCAATGAGTTTCTGAAAACATTATTGGTACTAACTGAAAGGCTCTTTAAAATCTTTCTATTGTATGCGTGGCATCCATTTTTGTTGAGTAATTTAGAAGAAAATAATTGTTTGAAGTTTTTGATGCGTGTGTTTGGTTAGTTTTAAGTAGTTAACTTTGACTCGCTGAAAATCTTTAGGTGCTGGTTTGTTTCAAAATGTAGCTATTTTATATATATATATAATGAAGTATGTAGTGTGATTTGGTATAATTATCTTGGTCTTATTAGTCATGTGTTAAGAGATATAAGACCCTAAAGAAATTTCTTAGGTTAATCAATTTTGACAAAAAAATTTAAGATATAAAAACATTTTCTTTAAAACTTTTAAGACATTTCAAAATTTTAGATTTTGGATACCACTATACCATTAAAAGTTGAAGTTCTATTTTGAACTTTTTTAGATTACTATATATCTCAAAACTTAATTTCAAAACAAAATTTATAAATGTTTTATGAGATTATGACATTATAATTTTTATGTCGAGTGTTTTGGTTTAGTTAAATTTTTAATTACTTATCATAACTTTACATATTTGTAGATTATTTTCTTATAAATGTATTACGTCTGTTATACCTCGATTCGAAGTTTGAAGCAAATATAGGTGATGGAGTGAAACGTACATTGCTGCTAGCATGCTTGAAAAGCAAGCATTTAAAAGCAATAACTCCATGGTTGTATCCTCATCACATTCCTCATAATTCATAAAAAAAATTTTCAAAAATTTCATTATATGCTATGAAATATCATGCATCAGTTTTTCATTAAAACAACTTAAAAAGTAATTAAAAAGAATATCATGCATTGCTAAGAAAGAAAAATTATGTTCTTAGTGATCTAAATGGAATGAACTTGTTCGTCACATCCAAAGAAATCAACTTCCATGTCACCTTCTTTTTTTTCTTTTTCCTTTTTTTTTCCTTTTGCATTATTTTTAAAGGATCTCCCCTCCTAATTGACAACTATATCCACCCGGAACACCTGGGAACCCGACAAACACCACTTGGAGATAGCTTTTCTTAGCTAAAACTTTGTGTCTTGATCAAACTTTTCTTTCAGTTTGTGGAGAAATTAA
This sequence comes from Gossypium hirsutum, assembly GCF_007990345.1. NCBI lineage: Eukaryota > Viridiplantae > Streptophyta > Magnoliopsida > Malvales > Malvaceae > Gossypium > Gossypium hirsutum. The sequence goes on from NW_024402801.1 coordinate 28,514, forward strand.
TGAAAGGAAATGATGGAAGATGGCGACTTGAGCTATTCTAGTGCAATATTACACCGTGTTGAGACTTTTTTTTCTTCTTTTTTCTTTATATTCCCACTTTTTTTTCATCAGTTTTCTTCCATTCTTAAAAGCTCTTGCAGTGATCATGGCATACCTCACTTGACATTTATCTGAGTTTTGATTGGTGAAAATAATCTGAGTTTTGTAATATTGGCAGACCAGAAGCCATACTGGAAATATCAAAACCCTTTTCCTATTACATTATTCCAAACTGTATGTAATTGCAGATTAAATTGAATCTATCACAATCACAACATCACGTTACACCCTTTGCTAAAATATACGGTATGTTCTTAGTTGGAGAACATAAAAAGTGAACAATAGAAATAAGTAAAAGAAAAAGAAAAGGAAATAAGAAAATCTTTGCAGATTTTCAATGGAGAAGGAATATTATTAATTCATGATTCATTAGTGACAGTAAGAAGCAAAAGTGAAGAACTCTTCCACTATATTAAAGTTTCAATTGGATTTTAAATGACAAAATACATTGAATTCCACCAACTTTTATATTGTGATGAAATAAGACAACTTGTAGTTGCAGTTCAATTAGTCAATCTTTTCTGGTAAAGCTTTTGTATATAAACAGGTGTATATTATATATATATTAAGCTAAAATTGGAAATCAACGTCAATTAAATCATCATCAGTTTCTATGAAATGAAATTTCATATTCTTGTTGTCTTCAAAGAGATTTCAAGATCCAAAATCTTGTGATCAGAAAGCATCTTTAGGCACCAACAATTATGGCAAAGATGCAATCTTTAGTGAGAGAATAACTATACCGTCATTTCGAATCCAGGGCGAATGCTTTTAAGATGCGTTAATCAAATTTATGATTTTTTTCGAACTTTTGTAATCTTTTTTCTAATCTTGATATTGTGATACTTTTTTTATACTAGAAAATGATAAAAGTATTTCAAAGTTAAACCTCGGTAAAATTGATTCTAAATATAGATATATTACATTAATTGTTATTAAGTTTTCTTTAAAATTATGTTTCAATCATTTAATTTTTAAAATTTACGTAATAATTATTAATATTATTGAATTGTTACATTTTGTTCATCCGATCGTTAACTTTTGTTAAATAGTTTTCGATTGAAGTATCATTTGGTGTTGCGCCCATATCTTATGCCCCGTATCGGATGATGCCATTGGAGTTAAAGGAACTGAAGAAGCAACTACAAGATCTTTTGGATAAATGATTTATTTGACCAAGTGTCTCACCTTGGGGAGTACCAATCTTGTTCGTGAAAAAGATGAGACTTTCCGCTTATGCATCAATTACCGCCAACTGAACAAAGTAACCGTGAAGAATAAGTATCCGCTACCTCGATAGAAGACTTGTTTGACCAACTAAGTGGAGCTACCATTTTCTCCAAGATTGACTTGCGGTCTTGTTACTACCAAGTAAAGATCAAGGGTAATGATGTTCTAAAAAATGCATTTCGTTCATGTTATAGACATTATGAGTTCTTAGTAATGTCGTTTGGATTAACGAATGCGCCAGTAATATTCATGGATATGATGAATGGATTTTCCAACCCTACTTGGACCGTTTTGTAGTCGTCTTTATCAATGATATTTTAGTCTACTTTAAAAGCGTAGAAGATCATGAAGAACACCTAGAGATTGTGCTAAGGACTCTGTGAGAGAACAAGTTATACACCAAATTCAATAAATGTAAATTTTGGCTAAGAGAAGTTCATTTCCTAGGTCATGTTATTTTTGCAGAAAGCATCAAGGTAGACCTTGATAAGATCAGAGTTGTGCTTAATTGGAATCTGCCAGGAAATGTCACTAAGGTACATAGTTTCTTGGGATTGGCAGGTTACTATAGACGGTTTGTAAAAGGGTTTGCCATGATGGCAACACCTCTCACACGACTGTTAAGAAAGAAAAAAAAGTTCAAGTGGACAGAGGCATGTTAGAAGAGCTTTGACAAGCTAAAAACAGTTTTAACGGAGGCCTCAATTTTAGCTCAACCAGAGTCTGGCGTAGAGTACACTTTGTTCATTGACGCATCCCTGAACGGGCTGGGATGTGTGCTCATGCAAAGAGGAAAGGTTGTGGCATATGCATCTCGCCAACTCAAGCAATACAAGAAAAATTATCCAACACATAAATTGGAGCTAGCAACTATAGTGCTAGCACTAAAGATCTGGAGACATCATCTCTATGGGAGAAGTGTTGCATGTTCTTGGACCACAAGAGCTTGAAGTACCTAATGACACAAAAAGATTTAAATCTACGCCAACGGCATTGGATGAAGTTGCTGAAAGATTATGACTTAGCAATCGAGTACCACCTTGGAAAGGCTAACATAGTGGCGGATGCTTTAAGCAGGAAGACTATAGCATAGATCGCTTCTTGTAGAATTGACTGCCCAACCTTCCTTTCTTTCTCAGATTTTGGAGGAACAATTAAAAGATGAGAAGTGTGATGATTACGATAGGCGAATGGAATATAGAGATACTACAAACTTCACTTTGGGAAAGGATGGTGAACTTTGATTTATGGGAAAGATGTACGTTCCAGTAGGAAGTGATTTGAGGCAAGTATTGTTAAAGGAGGCTTATTAAGGACCCTTCTCACTTTATTCAAGAAGTGTTAAGATGTATCGTGATTTAAAAAATTTATATTGGTGGCCTGGAATGAAAAGGAGATATCAGAGTATATCTTGAGTGTTTGACATGCTAGTAAGTGAAGGCAGAACATCAAGTTCCTTCTGGGAAGCTGTATCCTTTAGATATTCCTAAATAGAAGTAGGACAAAATTACCATGGAACAAAGGCTAAGCTTTTTGGGAGAGGGAGTGTTTACAGAAAAGATGAGTGAAATTTGTGTCACTCCATCCCCTATTTGTAGTACTGGGAAACTTAAGTTATTCCTAATTAAATTCTAAAAGATAAATAAAGATTAAATGCTAAAATTAAATCTAAATAATAATCTTTAACAATTATCCTAATATAATTAAAATTTAAATAGAGTCTTGTGTTTATAAAATCTCTTCTTTGCACTTTTATCCCCAAAGTCTTCCACACTTTGTATTTTCGGCACCACTTCTTTCCTATTTTGCAAGCTGGCCCATTTTATCTTTAAATTCATGTTTTTTGCCCCTAAATTTCCTTTTGCTTTTGATTTAGTCTCTATAAGATAAAAAACCATATATAGCTCAAATTAGTAAGATCCTACTCAAAATAAATATGTAATTAATATATAAAAATATGTCATTCTAAAGTATTATCAAAGAAAATGAGTTTTCATCCAATTAATACATTAATCTAATTCGTTAGGTATTTATATGTACTAATAATCGTTTCACATTTTTCCATTATTCTAACTTAAGTAGAGCTTCGTGGGAAGTTACTTAACTAGAATGATATTAAATGTATGACCATCAACTTAACATTTATCATAACATGTACCATGAATGAGTCGTCTTAGGACAATCACCATGAGTAATATGCACAATTAGTTATCCTCTTTAAAAAGAAAAGAAAGCTTTCCTCAGTGAAATCACATGATAATACCTACCTCAGGACCAACAAATTATCATATGTCATTACAAGATAGTTATTTCTTTTAAAGAAATCTCTTTAGTGAAATCCACATGACAATACCTACCTCAAGGCTGGTAAATTGTCATGCCATCACAAGAGACCATTCATGGAGGTCATAGGTCTTGTTTAGGGACCTTCTCCCACTCAATCTTTTAAAAACCATACAAGGTTTCTATATCTGATTTCATTTATGACTGATTAAAATGTCATGAAAAATACATGTGACATTCGTTTTCCTAAACTATATGACATGCTTATCATGCATATGCATGAACATATTTTCCAGTAAATTTAAACGTCATCATGCTATATATAAAAGCATAAACTAAATTGACTTTGACCAGCTAAAGTTTCTATGAGCTCATCCTCGAAAAATTTAAAAATTAAATTTACATTTATTATCCTAAAGCATACTTTGGGTCTTCTGGGTGAAAGTCAAATATCCTGATTTTGGGTGTCCTAAAATCCAAAACTTTGAAAAAACCACTAAAGGGATCTACCGCCAAACTGTCGTCACCACCATGGGTCATCGTTGTCATCGCTGCAGACACCATCGTCGCTACTGTTGTCGACTGTTTGATCATTGTCGACCACCATTGCTTGGACCATTGCCGGACTTTTACCAATTGGCTGGGTTGAGTTTGTGTCGTCCAATCGATTTTGGATATGTCTCGGTTCTCCGAGATTCACCAAAAAATTAGGTTGCAAAAACTCAAAAGTCTATTTTCGGCTCACATGAATTATTTTAAAAATAAAATAAGACCTAAATGAATATGATAGTCCACGATCTAATTACATATTCCCAAAATATTTGGGTGATGCTAATACTTTGCTAAAAGTTATTGCTATAGGATTGCAATTTGAAAGTGAGGCAACTTTGTTGAGTATGTTACTGGAGTATAAGAAGGTCATTGGATGGACTATTGTAAACATTAAAGATATTAGACTATCTATTTATCAACACAATATCTTGTTAGAAAAGGTAAGAAACCAGTTTTGGATGCACAACAATGACTAAATCTAGCCATGGAGCCAGTTAAGAAAAAAAATCACCAAGTGGTTGGATTTTGAAATTGTTTATAAAAAATATTTTTTGCCATGTGCCAAAATGTGAGGCTACCATGTGTCACCATGCAATTGGTCGTCAATATCACGCCAACTTATTTTAATAGTGCTAGTTAAGTACCTAAAAAATATACTAGGTTTACAATTTTCAAGTTTAGGTACCAGTTAGGTCCAAAAAAAAGTTAATGTACTAAGTAGATATAAGTTGCTAAGTTCAAACACCTCCATATATATTAACTCTTTGTAAAAGTGTAGATTATTTTGTAATTAATTGTTACCTATTGGATGAGGATAAATTTACCCTTAGCTTCTTTTATAATATCTTGCATTAGGGGTATGTTTAGTTGGGTGGAAAAGTGGGCGAATGGGAGGAAGGAGTGAAAAAATAGAAAGAAAATAAATTGAGTGTAGTTGATTAGGGAGAAAATAAGAGAAATGAATTGTTCCAAATTGAAATGACGAGAAGAGATAAAATGAGATAAAAGTGTATGTTAGTTCAAAATTATGCATTTTTCTAATTTTTTTTATTTCCTTTCCTTTCGTTTTTCAACTCTAACAAGTAATAGAAAGAAAAATTATATTTTTCATATTTGTATTTTTCCATCTTTCAATTAATTAAAAGTCCTCGATGAAAAGACATTAAAAACGAAAATTAAAATATTAGAAAGAAATTTTAAAAAAAAAGAATGGTGGTCGATTGAGTATCTCAATTGGTATGAGTTTTGTTGTCAATGCAAGAGGACGTGAGTTTGAGTGTGCTAAACTAAATTGCATTATCCTCTTATTTAAATGTTGGGAATAGACTAAGAGTAATTCTGAACATTAAGACACAAAGAGTAAAGTGTTACTAGATATTAGATATTAGGTTGATATAGAAACTCATAATTAATTCTTCATTATTTTAACAATATCATTAATCAAATACATATTATATAATGGCGTTAGTCCATTAGCTAATGTACCCATAGATTTCAAGTATTTTGATTATGATTTTCTTTTTTCTCTTTTTAAGTACTAACTCATTAAAAGTCCATAGTTTTAATTCACATATTTAGCCTAACTATGACACTTGACAGATTGTTGTCCTTTTTTTTTTTTTAGCATTTCAACTTTTGCTGATTTACCGATTTATAAAATAAATTTAGTATTACTCTTCAAACAAGTCGGATCAGTATTTAAATCGGTTAGTTCGGTTTAATTAAAAATTATTAAAATTTTAAATAAAAAAATTAGATTAATCGATTTTTTAGTCAATTCAATGGGTCTATACTGGTTCTCAATCTAATTACCGGTTCAAAATCACTCTTCGAACTGACACCTTAGTTAGATCCCAATTCAATCGGTCCAATCGACTAGTCCGATCCAATTCAAACAATATTAACTTTCCAATTACTGATAAAAAATCTATTTTTTAAAGTATGATCTCGATTTTAAATTTTATAAGTGAAAAAAAGAAGTAAACTTACAAGGCAAGGTGGATTTTCTTAAATCCATCCCCGTTTCATAGTTCATATGTTTAGCTCCACTCCCCGCCTCTAGACCTGCTCATGGGTCGAGCCACTCGGCCCGACCCGAAAGCCCGTCCGAAAAGTAGAAGGGTTTGGACAAAAATATAGACTCGAAAAATAGGCTTGATAAAAAAATAATTCCAGTTTTAAAGATGGATTGGGCTTCAGGTAAGACATTTTTTGCTCAAGCCTAGCCTAGCTTGACTCGATTTCACTAAATGAAAAAAAAACTGTTATTTTTTTTATTATTTTAATGATATTTTCTTGTTATTTTCTCCCTATTTTGCTACCATTTCACTATTATATTGCTACTATTTTGTTGTTATTGTTTGGATATTGTATAACACTTATTTTATTGTTTATTGTTTATTATTATTTTAGAGACATTTTCTTGTTAAGTTGCATTTATTTTAATATTATTTAAGTATACATAGTTTTTAAATTTTATTTTCAAATTGTTCGAAAATATTTATTTTAATATTTTTAGAATTTTGGTATATTATATATATTTAAAAATTATGTAAAAATAATATAATATAAAAAATTTAATATGGACTGGTCGAATCAAGCTCGAATTTTAGCATTTTTATCCAGGGTGAGCTTGGGTAAATTTTTAGGCCCATTTTTATAGCTAGGCCAAACATGGGAATAGTAAATGGGCTTAAATTTTTACTTGAGCCCAGCCCATGATCACCTTTACCCGCCTCGCTCCATCATGGATATATAGTTTTGAAAATCATTATCACTTCTATGGATTTCAATGTTTCCATCTCCACCCCAACATGCTCTGTTTCAATTTTATTTTTGTTGTTTTTCTTTATTATTTTCAAATTTTTAAAAGTGAAATAAATATTTAAATATAATTCTTCATAAATTATTTAAACATTAAATCTATAATTTTTTTTAAAATACATTATTAAAATTTTACCCTTTTAATAGTTTATATATATAAAAAAATAAAATAATAATTTTATATAATGAAGAGGGTGCGAGACAAGATAAACAATTACCATAATCCATTCTCACCATCCCAAAAAATTTCATCATGCATTACCCCCACGTCAATTTTTCAAAAAAGAAAATTTGCTCCATTTAAAGTAAATCATTTCGAAATCCATTAAACAGCTCAAAATTGTCATCCATAGTTTAAAGAATTTTTCTTTCTTTATATTAAAACCAACTCAACTTTATATAATTGATACTTCATGACTATTAAAAATGGAGAGATTCGAAATAAAGAAAGAGTCCGCTACTCATTAGTTATTAAATTATGGATAATTTTTTGTTTCGATCACTTAACTAAAAAAATTACATTTTAACCCTTAAATTATTTAAAAATTTTCATTTAAATTATTAAATAATTCAAAAGTTTTTTTAAGCTAATTGAGTTGTTATTTTTTATATAGTTCCACTAATGAAATTCAAGTGATAATTAAACAATCGATATGATAGATTGATACTCATCCACAAATAAAAAAACATATCTTATATCCATTTAATGTGCTTCAATGTGATTAAGTTAATGTGGTGGTAAGGGTCCTTTACAACAAGCAAAAGAACGGGACAAGACTAGGCTAGGCCACTGTGAAGCAAATATAAAGCTCTATCACAGCTTTTCTTATCACGATTTCTGATATCCGTAAGAACAGCTTCCATAGCTTTTGGCCGAATCTTTTCCCATTTCAGGAAAACCCATCATTTTTAATTTTTTTAATTTTAGCTTTTGATTGTTGAGCTTTCAAGATATATATATACATATCACAACCACCACTCTTCCCATTCCCATTCCCACCATCACCACACGCATCATCAGTTTCTAAAACAACAAAAGAAGTATAACATAGACAGTAGTACTTCACATTCCTGTCTATATCATGCAGAGAATTGACCTTATCAGAAAAATAAAAGAAGTTTTTCTTGCAAGAACGTGCCCAATGATCACCAATAATGGTTTCTCTTTGGACTAACCAAACTAAAATCCTATGTTGCCTCAATTTGGTAAATTATTGTAGAAAAGTTAGATTACATTTAACTCTTCTACTATAAAAATAGATGAGTTAATTATGAACATTAACAAAAAAGTAAAATGATTTCTCTTTTAAATTTATTCATTTCTACTGTTAAAAACTATTTTTATACGTTAGAATGAGGTACATGTGGATGTCACGTATAACTATCTTATTCGGTCAACCATACTAGTTTTAACAGTAAAAATCGATAGAATTTTTAACTAAAATGATCTGTTTGCTCTTTGATATAATATACATGAAATAATTGCTTATTTCTTAGTAAATTGGACAAAATGCAATCTGGCTCCTAGTGTAAAGTCTCATAACATTTTTACCCTTCCATTTTATTTCATGTGTTCAATAATTGTGCCTGACATATAAATATAAGGATATGATCTTTAAGATCTCCAGATACACGAAATAACATATAAATTTTGAACATAACTATAAACGATATCACACCCAAATTCAAGTAACCCGTACATAAAAAGTATGGAACAATTTGCAGCTATTTATGCAATAGTCCAAAATTTCAAGGGTGAAACATTATCCCTCTGCAATTTGCTCTCCTTTCTTTTGCCTTTCGAGATTTACAACTAGGGTGTGATTGAGCCAGTGAAATGCTTTAGTTGATTCAAATTTTGAGACATGAGTTTGGTTGAATCTTCATTTCGATTTGAATTCTTTTAATTAGTTATTTAAGTATATTTATCTTATAATTTCTCATGTTTAATTTTTTAAACTTGAGCTCAAATTACTTTAGTTGAGCAATCTACTCAGTGAAGTATTAGTACACTCAATTCAGTCCATTCAATTGGTCAACTATATGAACTCACAAGGTGAAGAGAGAGGCTCGCAATGGTTTTGACCCCAAAATGCAAATTTATCATATAATCCTTCTAAATTTAGGTAATAAAAAATTATTATAATAATTAATTTGCATTTTCCCCCACATTTTATTCTTTTCTACTTTCCTAAAATAATTTCTGGTTTACATCATTTGCTCTGTTAATTACAACCACTTGATAAAGCACATTGAATTGATGGAGTGGTGCTGCTTTTTATTGGGAATCCTGGCTGATACCAACTAAAAATTGCCATCAACCAAGACAGAAAAAAGATGAGGGAAAACTAATCAATCTGCTAATGATTTTCCCCGGAAAGGACACCTTTTTTCTCCAATGAAACCAATCTTGTACGCTTAAGATTGGGAGCATAAAAATCCTCCAAGTTCCTTCAACAAAGATTTCTCATCGTTGAGATTAGACAACCCAACTGGCAAACATCTATACTCCAACAAGGACCTCTACTTTTTCTATTTAAACTTTTATATGTATAAATAATGTGTGAGAGGAATAATTTCCCTTGAATTTTATATAAATTAAGGTAATCTACATTATTAATCAATAAATTATGGATAAATTTTTTTTTAGTTACTTAATTAAAAAATTTATAATTTAGACACTAAATTATCAAAAAAATTCCATTTAAGTCACTTAGCTATTAAAAGCTTAAAATTGATGTTATATGGCTTTCTATGTTAGTTTTGTCTTCACCAATCGAAAGTTTTCTTTTTTTTTACAGTTCAATTTTATTTTTCATGAAACAATTTTGGATGTCACAAATCTACGAACCAAAATTCAAACAACTTTTATCTTCAATCTTCGACACCAATTGTCAGATTAACTTGGATCTAAAGTATGTTCTTCTACTTATTGATAGGTATTGATCCATCGTACCGATCATCAAATCGTTGCTTGAAGCTCAATGGTGAAACTTATTTAGAAAAAAAAATTAACATCCTAGTGACTTAGATAATTAAAAACTTTTGAATAGTTCATTGAGTAAATGTAATGTTTTTAGTTGACCAAAACAAAAATTTACTCATAGTTTTGTGATTAATAGTGTAGTTTACTCTAAAACTTAGTAGTTTACCCTAAAACTTAAGTAGTTTTGTACACTTTTACAATCTTTTGAATAATTAAGATTTCAACAATTCAACTGCCACATTTCATTTGTATTACGTACATTGTATATTTCAAATTTTGAGTAACTATTTAATCAATTTAAACAACTTTCAAATGTTTAATGTATATTAATAGAAAATAATTTTATCGGCAAACATGATAAAAAATCGAATTGATTATAAATTTTACATGTATAACGAGTACAATTATATTATTAAATTGAATGAATAATTTGTTAAACTATTAAAAAAAAACAACAACTAAGATATTTTACATTTCTCACATAATAATTTTTTCGACATTTATATCATTATTCAAAGACCTCTAATTCTTTTAAACAAATTAAGTGCAGATGGTGTCATAAAGCAATAAGCTTAATCAACTTCTCCAATTGAGGACATTTGTCATAATCTGGACCACCTTGGGAGCAGCTTTGCCATACATGTTTATCATTTTCAATATGTGGAAAAAAAAAACTTGAAAAAGAAAAAGAAATTACTTTATTAGGAATATATTTTATTCTGAACTTGGATATAATTTTTTCCTAATTCGAGGCAAACTAGGCCGACCAAAATATTATTTATTAAAATTTAAATTTTAAAAATATAAAATTATTAGTACAAAACTAATTTTTAAACAGTTTATTAATGTATAAAAAAGTGATTCGAAGTTTGAGTTTACCCAATTTGAACCATACTTAAGTAAAGAAGTTTCAAAATTTTCAGTCCAAAATTCATCTAGTCCTACCTATAAGCGTTAATGGCTACGAGTTTTTATTATTATTATTTTATATGACATAACGATAAATTTAGTCCTCAATTTCAATTTAGCCTTATTCTAGAGTTAAATTTGATTATTAAACTTCAAAAAGTTGTCTAATTACTTTTTTAACTGGCATGTCGATTAAAACATTAATTTTTTAACCATGTTACTGTGACAATCCACGTGTGCTTTATGTTGACCGACACTATTATCTTGTATGCCACATCAACAAACTTTAATAATCATAAAATATTCAAAAAAAAGAAAATTGTACAAAATTCAAAAATGAATAGAAAACTCACATGAATTATTACGCGAATTGTCATGTTTAAAAGTTTAACATTTTAATCAATATTTCTATTAAAAAATAACAAAAATTAATTGTCAATACTAACCAAATTTAATTAAAAATAAAATTAACAAAAAAATATAAATATCAAAAATTAAATTATATTATGCTTTTCATACTTACTCCCTTAAATAAAAATAACTGGAGATATTTGTGACTTCCAAAGTGATTGCTATTTATGATATTCCTTTCCTGGTCAAGATCATAAGTATGTTAAAGAATTGATTGATTTTATGTAACACACAAAAGAAAAATTGATTGATTGATTTTCTTTTCCTTTCCAAAAATTGATAGAGGCCATAAAATCTCCTCACTTTATTAGTAGCTGGCAAAGTGCTTGGAAGGATCCTTTTCTGCATATGCACATTTAGTGACTAAAAGTTTAAAGAGTACAATTTTTTTTTAACAATAATATGATCAGCCTAATTTGAATTTAGGTCACATATACAGTGATAAATACATTAATCATCAATTCAACACATAGAATTAAAAAGTATAATTTTTTTTTTTTGTGAAATATATGATGAAATTTCATTTAGCTCATATGTTAAATAGGTTAAATATTCTATACTTCTATTTGGGTTAATTTGTTTCTTTTTTCGGTTGATTAATCTTTGACAGGTAAATCTAATATTAAGAGTTAAATCATAATATCATTAAGTAGTTAATTTATAATTAATTAAGGTAATTATTTTGTTACTCACCTTAAATATTTCCTTGCTATTTTAGTACTTCAAAGAATTTTATCAATTTAGTCACTAACGTTAATTAATTTGCTCAAATGGTCACTATATTATTTTCCTAACAGAAAATAATCGAGCATGCCACATAATCATTTTATTCCGGGATTCTATTGTTTTATAACAAAAAAAAGCCAAAATGCCGGTGCTAAAGGCGTTAGGCTAAATGAAAAGGGTTAAGGAGAAATGACAAACCCAAAAAACTAACCATTAAATATTTAAATGAGTATATGTTAGGATCAGTGCCCTTGTGTAGTTGTTTCGTCATTAATGTTTGTAAATTTTTGAATAGATTGATTAATAAAATTTATTGTTAAAATTATTATATTTTATTATTTGTCTGAATGATTTTTGCTTAAAAGTAAATGTATAAGTAATATTTGGCTCTGATTACCTACGTTAATACTATCAAGTTGCATTATGTGGTCAATGTGTACCAAGACAACTTATATAGTGGAAATCCGATGGTCCTGTTTAAAGATCAGAAAGCAAATTGATGAAGATATTATGTTGTCTATTTTTGTCAATTGGGAGTACTTGTTTGAGTTCAGAATAGTTGACCCAGTAAGCTAGAGTATAGATGTTGACATTCTATTGTGTGGCTACATTAATCTTGGTAACTGACTTGTGTATGTACTCATATACTTAATATGTGAGGAAACTCGAGTCAATTGGCATAAATTTGAAGTTATATATTGGGTATCATGACTTATGTATGGTTTGATAGGTCTAATTAAATGTTTAATTCATTCTTAATGCATTTTTGGGGGTATTATTCGCATTTTGGTGTTATTATGCTCCTAATAATTTAAATTCATGTTTTTGTAACGCCTCAAGTTTATATCCTGTTTTTATGAAGCTACAACAATGGTGTATCTGTTCGTGGTTAAGTGATTCTGGGTATGTGTAAAGGTCTAAGTTCAGCCTTACCTTTGAAATTTTTGATATTTTCTGATAGCTTGCATTGGAGGGGCTTATATTTTATTTGTAAATTATTCAGAATGGTTGTTGGTTTGGGTTTGTTAGGTGGAGTGGTGGGTTTGCTAGGGTTTTGTGTTTAATCCTACGAGGTTAGGAGTTTATTTTTGTCTGTTGTCGGTGAGTATTTCGATTGAACCGAATTCTGTGTTGTTGAGATGTAGTGTGTTTAGTGTGAGAAATTTGAGGATTAGGGGATATCCTATTTTTATTTTTTCTTTTTCTCAAATTTTCTCTCTTTGCCAAATTTTTACTCAGATTCTGACGTTTCTTCTTAATTTCCCTTTTTCAAGTTTTGCCTTTGTTTTGACTTCTTGCATTTCTGTTGTCTATTTGTTTTCTAATACCGTGGTTGGGGTGCTGTAGCCTTCGTCCGGTCCGTATGTTTGCTTTGGAAACTGATTTCGGGTTTTAATAACGTGTTTTTTTTTAGGTGTTGTTTAATGGGGATTCAGAATTTGTTATTTAACAAGTTGTTTATTTCGAGCGATCATTTTCCTTTTGGTAGAAATTGGTTTTTCATTTGAGATTTTGGTTGGAATGTCTCGATAATGAATGATCGGGTTTTTGGTATGTTCGTAGGGTTTAGGGAGTTCGAAAGATCGTACTGCAGAAACGACACTAGGTTGTACCTGAATGCAGAAAACAAGGTTTAGATAAAAGCTGAAAAAGGTACTATCGACGCTATACAGGTGTTGTTACCTGTGTGATAGGCCATTGAGGAACCGGCCGTGGATTGAATGAAAGCATGGCGTTATGCATATGGTCGTGGTGGCTCGAGTGTGGCGTGTGAGCTACACGGGCTAGGACCACAGTATGATGGACGTATACAAGATGATTACAAGCGTGTCGATTATTATGCCAGACCGTGTAGGCACACGGGCAAGACCAATCTAGGTGCGTGTGGGCCAACAGGGCATGTGGACCCATTATATTACGATTTTTCATAGGGGCGCTCGGGTCGTACTAATAGACTGTGGGCCTACCTAGGTCGGTAAATTGCTATCTAACCCTAAAACCAATGATCTGTTAAACTGAAATATGGTTATGAGCATGCCTGTGGTGTACATATGTTATCTGTTTAATAAAGCATGTTTAGTATGATATATTTGTTAATTCTGTATGGTGTTATGTTATTATTATTGGGTACGGGATGATGTTTATTGTATGAGGTGTTTTAAAGACATTTTTGAGCCTATTATCTAGTAGCATGGCTGGACTATATCTGTTATATGCCGCATCAGTACAGCATGGTGTGTAGGGTTGGTGGGTGTTTTAAACCCATATGAGTGATGGGATGTTCGAAGATGGTGTGTAGAGGATGGGGTAGGATATCTAATTTCTGATTACTGATTGTATTTCTGATTTCTGTATCTGAGTGGCTTAGGCCTAATATGATCTGTGACTGTAATAGCTTAGGCCCGAATCTGTATCTAACTGGTTCTGATCCTTGTTGTGTTATCTATTTGTGGGTTACCCTGATTTATGTAACTACTTTTTCTGTTTATTTCGGTAATCCACAGTATTAGGGAGTGTTGCGAAGCCTCGGTAACACATGTTGAACTGTTATGTTAGATTTCTTTTTATTTGGTTTATTTTGGTTTTTATTTATTTGGACTTTATGACTGTTTTACTTTAATTTTGGTTTGACTGGCATTTTTTTTTATTTTATAAACTGTAAAACGCGATATAATCAAATTTTTACCAAAAGCAGAGTTTTTTGAATCCAGAAACGGTTTTCTAAACAACGATTTCAAAAGCTGCCACTACAAAATACGTTTTACTCTAAGCGATTAATGAATTAGAGCTCAAATTGATTAATGCGATAATAGATAAGGATATAGTTTTAGCTTAACGACAACAGTTTTTAACCTCATTTCATGTGACACATCGGATTAGGTTAACGTCTAGGTCTAGGGGTTTGGGTCTTACATTTTTATATTAGAAGAATATTGGGGAGTAAAAGGAGCAAAAATTAAAAAATCGAGCGAGGTTATAAGAGTCAAGGGGCTAACCTTTTTCCACACGGCTAGTCACACAGTCGTGGAGCCACACGAGCTGCACACGACCGTGTGGAAAGTCGTTGTCAATTTTGTAATTTGGACCCCTAAACTACGAGAAAATGCAATTTTTAGGTTTTTCGGGCTTCTAAGACTTATTATATGACAAAATATGAATATAAGAGTGAATCGTCATAGAATATTCAACAAACAATTGAAAAACACCTTGAAGCGGATTCTGAAGCAATTTCCTTCAAAATTGAAGATTCCCATTGATTTCTCAATAGATTATAACGGTTTCTTTATTTCTTTCGGATATACTGTCTTGGGATGTTTTTATTTGCAAGCATAACTAATTTTCTAAATACTAGGGAGATAAACCCTATGTGATGATTTTGTCGTTTGATTTTTATTTTATGCAATAAAGACTTAGATCGTTTTCAATTATGTGTGCTTAATTCTTGGTTTGATATTTCTAGATTTTGTTCATGTTTGATGTGCTTAAATTAGAGGAGGATATACCCTATTTAAGAGTAGATCTTGTTTTGAGTGGAATTGATGCAATCTAGAAATAGGACTATATAATCTATGGATTAGAGTCAAATCTAATAGGGGGAATCCATAATCGAGTTAATGCAGATAATAGGGGTTTTAATTAGAAAGAAATTTCAATTAATCAACCTAAAGTTAGTTGCTCTTACTTTGAAAGAGATATTAGCAGATATTAGATAATTTAGGGATTTCTACGAATCAAGACACTAAGTGAAGAAATTGCGTGATTTAGATCGATAATGACAAATGAATCTAGGTGAATTTTTTCCTGGGGTATTTTTTGCTTCTTGGTTGTTAATAGATTATTTTCCTGTTTTGTTCTTTGTAATGTTCGTTAGTTAATTAATTTAGTTAATTTCAGTTTTCAATCAACCACTCGAATTTATTGGTTAAATAATAGAAAGACGGTAATTACTAGTACTTTTAGTCTTTGTGGGAACGATATTGGTGCTCACTTTAGCTATACTATTGAATTGTGCATTTGCCTTAGTCAGATTTTAGTTGGTTTCGGATATCAGTTTTTGGTGTCATTGCCGGAGGACTAAAATATTAGAAAATTTTATTTCTATTAATTTAGCCATTTTTTTATTTTATTTTAATATTTTTATTTTTAATTTAATTTTTACATTTTAATTTTCCGTTTCTTTGATTCTGATAGGTTCTTTTGGTTTATGACTAGAGGAAACCCGTTGGAACTGTTAGTTTATGATAGTGAGATCGAGAAAACTGCTCGTAGAAATCGGAGAGAAGTTAGAGAAGCAAGGACAAGTCAACAGAATTTAAAACATGATCAAGAGGAAATGGATATTAATATGGAGATGGAAAATAATAAATTAATTAGCAGCTCCTGCTCCTCGAACTATGTATGATTATGCTAAACTCACTCTGTTGGGCTGAACTTAGTATCATTAGACCAACTATTGCTGTAATCATTTGAGATTAAGCTGAACAAATTCAAATGGTTCAGCAATATGTTCAGTTTGATGAGTTGCAAGAAAGATCCGAATGCTCATTTGGAGACTTTCTAGAGATTTGCGATACGTTAAAGATTAATGTGTTACTAATGATGTCATCACTTACGGTTGTTCTCAACCTTTTGAGGAGCAAAACAAAACAGTGGTTGAATTCAACTCCCTGAGGTTCTATCACTACTTAGGCTCAAATGACTAAGAAGTTTTGTTGAAATATTTTTCACCAACTAAAACAACTAAGTTCAAGATGGTATCTTCTTTTGTTCAAAATGATATTGAGACTCTTTATGAAAATGAGAGAGATTTAGGATTTGTTGAGAAGGTGTTCTCACCATGGACTACCTTTATGGCTCTAAGTTCAAACTTTTTACAATGATTTGAATCCTATGCAGATGATGATGAGCAGCTGGCGGAACATTGAATACAAACACCTAAGGTAGCTAAGTTTATTGAGGAGATGGCACTGAACAATTTTAATGGCAGTTATGAGAGTAAAACCAGCCATAGCAGTGGAGTTTTTTATATTAATGTAGTTTCTATGTTGGCGAGTCAGGTTGAAGTTTGGTAAGAAATTGATGGTTTGAGTTTGGCTAAATAGGTGAATCTGATATGCATGCGATGTGACTGGAGCAGGAATGATCAATCCGAAATGTTTACCTTTCGATTCTAACATGAGCATGAGCAAGTAACTTTATGAGTAATATTCTAAACTCAGAACAACCTTTATAGCATAATTTATATCCAGAATAGAAGATCATCCAAATTCTTTTGGGGTGGACAAGGTAATCAAAGGTCACAACCCCCTTTGGGTTTTCAACAATCTTATCAGCAAGAAAAGAAATCGAACCTTGAGAGGTTAGTTAAATTTTTTTGGTGTCTGAAACTCGATTTAAAACACTAAGACAGCTTGAAAAATCAGCAAGCATCGATTCAAGGGCTTGAAAATTAGGACAACTCACTAACTGGTTCAGAAAGATACCAAGTTATTTTACTAGTAACACTGAAACTAACCCAAGGAGCAAGTCCACACATCATTATTCAAAGCGTGAAGGTTAGTCGAGCCTGAAAAGAAGCTGAGTCTAGAAGCTGTTGAGAAAAAGATTGGGTTGAAGAAACAAGAGCATAAATCGGTGGTTGGCATAAGTCGGTGGTTAGAGAATATAACCACAAATTCCATAAGCCATTGAAAAGACCGCATAAACAACCAATAAGATAAATTTCTTGAACTTTTGAAAAATACTATTATTACCTTTGTTAACCTATTTCACAATGTCAACATGATTAAATATTCAATAATATAATGTATACAATAAATATCAATAATAAAATAGACATAATTGAAAAAAAAAGTTTTTAGGGTTCGGAGAAATAAAGTTTGAGAGAAGCAAAGGAAAAATTGGGGTTGGGAAGTAAAGTTTTGAGGAGAAAGTAAAAGGAAATTTTTTAGGGGTTTGGAGGAAGTAAACTTTTGAGGGAATCAAAGAAAAAGTTATTCGTTTGAGTGGGGTTGAGGGAAAGGAGTAAAGGGTTAATATTTGGTTTATTCGAATTATTCGAGTTATTCAATTCGAATTTACTGAATTTTAAGTCGAAATTGGAAAAAAAATCAAGTTGATCGATTACTCAATTATTCATTAAAAAAATTAATTTTTTGAGTCAAATCAAATTTTGCTCACCCTACTTGCACAAATGATATCTTCTAAAAACATTAGATAGGTTAAATCATCCAGATATGTTTCTATGGCCTAATTCGATTCGATTCATGAACAAGGGATGATAAGTTTCTATGGCCTAATTCGATTCGATTCATGAAACAAGGGATGATAATTGCTTCGAATCCTAACCAAACAGATCTCCAAGATATTTTACTCAACGTAGTTTGGATATCCAGGATGAACCGTTAGATTTCTCAATCAATTAAAGAATCACAGCCCAAACAACTTTATTACCAAAATTTGTCACACAACATAGCAGTTTTTCTGAGTGGTCACTGTTGTTACTACCAGTTGGCACTCATTTAACACAATGTAAGCGCTCTTTAAAAAATACCTCAACAAATAAAATTTTAATCTTATTTAATGGTAACTTTATTATTATAAATAAATAACTCTTAAACGTTAAAAAAATTGAAAAATCAAACTGAACTAAAAAAATTTCAATTTGATTTATTTGATTTTGATAAGAAATCGATTCGGTTTAGTTCATTTTGATAAATTAATCAATTTATCTAATAATTGATATATAAAATTAACTGACCGAATATATACCCCTATTAATTTCCATTGCAAATCAAGTCCTTTATTTGATATCAATAAATTTCGAAATACATCAAAATTCACAATATCATCGTATCACTACTATATTACAATAATGGTTAATTTTGTGGTATTGTAAAGTGTGATTGAAGTTTACACTAAACAACAAACCTGCCAAAGTCAATATTAGCTATAAGTAGATTCTATAAAATCTGTATTGCTTATAACTTCCAAATCAATCAATTATCTGAAAATGAAAATCTATAATTATATAGCAAATAAAATCATTGTCGGTACGTTATCACATCCATTCTTTTTCAAATAATTCTTTATAAGAATAAATCTCACTAATAAATCATCTTCATACCAAGTACTATTTTATATAAGTTGATATCTATGTATGTCCTTCATTATTGTCTACCCTAGATTAGCTATTTTATTATTGATTATAAAACTCAATTTATTTTTTCAATTAATAATGTTTATACATGTATATGTACTATATATATATAACACAATATACATATATATGTCATTTAGATCATTAACGTCATGCCATACGTAAAATTGTTTGTTGGGATGAACAAATATTTATTGGGTCTTATATTTATAATCTCTATCTATCTCATGTTAGATATAATTTGTGTAGGTTAAAATATTTTTAAACAATTTCTATATTTTATTATTTTATTTAAATAAGTTTAATAAGTTTTCACCTTTTTTATTATATAGTATACGTAAAATTTAAATTGATGTATTTTGATTTATATTTAAGTTTGTATTTGGCGATTGACTCTTAGTTTGATTAGTATGAGTATTATTGCTAATGTAGGATGGCGCGTATTATCCTTTTGTTATGGATTGAGGAGAGGTTCTGGGTAATTCTAGGTTTGTGTCAAAAGAGCAATATAATTAAAACTATAATAAGATTGTTAAAAAAAAATCTGTCTTTGATGTTAAAGGTTGACTTATATTAAGGTTAATAGGTATAATTAAATGTTATATCTACTTGATATATGCTAAGTTAGGTATAGATTAAATTTAATTTTAATTTTATTATTTTAAAAGTTAATGGTTTTTTGGTAGATCGATTTGCTCGAAAACGGCCTAGGCTTGAATTTTTAGAATCGGCCTTGTTAGCCAGCCATGGGCACTTACCCATACTGATACCTTTCCAGTTTTGTAGTGCTACAATAAGGCCCCTTCCTTGAACTGTATTGATTTTTGCAGAGGTTGGGGGTAAATCCTGACATGGGACATATCTTTATTGTTAGGGTCAAGATTAATTGTTGACAGATGGCATTTTGAGACTTTTTTTGAAGGATTCACCCCTCAAATTTTATTATCAATTATTTTTTCAATCAACTATAACTAAATAGATTCAGAGAATTACTTAGTTTATTCATATTAACATTTTAAGTAATTTAAAATTTTTACAATTTAATTTCTAGTTATAAAATCAAATCAAGTTAAATTAAACATGCTTAATTATCACTCCAAACAACATCAAATTAAAAGTATAATTACTCGTTTTGCTTTCCAATTTTATAAAAAAAATTTTTAGTCTTTAATTTAACTTCTCGTTTTTTTGGCCATTGAACTTGTATTCTTTGTCAAATCACCTTCAAAATGTATAAAAAAATTAATGTATGTTAACTTTGTTAACATGGCATACACGTGGTGCAATGTCACAATTAATTAAATTTTTTAGACTTAAAAGTTCAAAAAACCATAAAATTATTTTTAATATTTTTCACATTTAAAAAAAAATAATTGCTAACGTGGCATACATGTAGACTATCACAGGAATGTCATACCAACAAAGTTAACAAGCAATTAATTTTTCATATTTTTAGGATAATTTGACAAACAATGTAAATTCAGGAGCTAAAAAATACAAAAAATTTAAATAAATAACTAAAATAATTTTTATTTTTTAAAGTTAAAAGGGTCAGTAAATGATTATACCCAAATAAGTCAATTAATTTTCTATCTTTTTTTTTTCTCAGCCTATGCAGCACTTGGAATACAAGTCAATCAATAAATACCGACGGAAATTGGACAAAATATTAGAATATATCGTAGATTCTTTGAAATTGATCTTATAAACATGATGTCAAATTATAGGTTTTGGTCCTTTTATTACATTCAAATTTAAATTTAGTCCTTATAATTTAATTTAAATCATTTGTAATGTACATTTATAATATAATTAGTTAGCACAAATAATTAACACGGCTAACAATTTAGTTAAAATGTACTAAAATGGATTTTTTCCCTTAAGATTATCATTCCAACAAAAAAAAAATTTATATGTTAGTAGGTCAATTACAAGATGATTAAGCCATGATGCAGATAAAAGGGTGTTTTAAAAAAAAAGATAAACATAATTTTTTACTGGAATAGTTAAAAGGATTAGCTATTTAATTAATTAGTGATATATAAAATAAAAGACTAATTATGTGTATAGGACTTAATTAAATTTGAGCATAGTAGAAGGACCAAATTATATTTTATATACACTAATAAGAACTTTTATATTCAAATTTTCCTATGTTACATTTAGAAGAAATATACAAATATCCATATGCTTGTGTTCATAAATTTTAATATAAATTTTTACACATTAATATTTTTATATAGATAAATTAATTATTTAATCTTTTATGGTCAACACATTGGCTCACAAGCTAATTTAATATCTATAATTGTTTCTAATAATTAGCATAAATTTAATTTTAACAACTATGCTGATGGAGGAGGAATAGGTTTAAGTGCGTTTATCCTCTTATTTAAAGATTGCATAGAGTTATGAATAATTCTAAAAATTATATAAAATAATTACATATATTAATACTAATATTTTAATTTACCTTTAAATTATGATCTCAAAAGGTTGATTAGAATGTCCAATTGCAAGTTAATTTATGATCATACATGTTTCCATGCAAAAATTCTATTTTTTAATGGTATATTTAAAAAAGTCCTTCTATAAGTTTATTTATAAGTATATTTAATATCTATAGTCAATACATTAGGGGATAAAAGAGGTAAAATATATAATACTCATTTGAATTTGTTCGTACAAATGTATTATTAGTTTTTGTTATTATTTAACAATAAATAATTAATTTTTTTAAATGACTCTTATTTAAAATGACTAATAATATAATTACCCAAAATACTCCGTTACAACATTTATTATATATTATGTAACACAAATTTAAATATTATCTAATAATAGTCAAGTGCTTAAGACAACGGGTGTTCTTGTTAGCAGAGCCTATATTCAGTGTTTCTTTTCCCTACAAATAAAAAATATAATAGATTTTGTACTTCCTCCTATAGTTTGTCTTATCACAATATATGTATCAGCTTATTACGTGTAATATATTTTGAAATGTCGACTTAGTGGCAAATATATTCATTATTGTACATGTCAGTAGCATAAATAACGTTAATTTCGTTGTTGATTTGTTTGAGAAACGTCTTATCGAATCATTTACCTTGATCAAGGGAGTATTAACCCTCCGTTCTTCTTAAAAGGATAGGTATCTATTTTTAAGTGTAAACGCTCCTCACTATAAAATATCCTTTGGTTCATTAGGATTCATTTGGGCATAACAACTTTGTATTAATAAAATAGAATGGGGTCCTCCATGAATATCTTTCATGTTCATGAATGTCCTTTACGTATCTGGCGGGCACTGAGTAGAGTTGCTCATGGATTAGGCCGGGGCTTAAGTATAATATTAACTATTTATACTTGACTTGACCTGAAATTGAGTCTAAAATTTTGTTCAAACTCACTCGTATTTGCAAAACGCTACTCAACCTATTTTAGGTTCTCCCTTAAAATTTATTATTTAATTTAATAATTTTTATTTTTTAAAATTTTTATATAGTCATCTTAATATTATTTATGTTTACATTAAATAGTATTATATATTAGTATAAGTTTATTTTTTATGTATTATAAATCACATAATATATAAAATAATAAAATATAAACTTTAAAAATGGTCTGGGTCGGGCTCGGACCTAGATATTTAAGCTTGGGCCCAACACA
This sequence comes from Gossypium hirsutum, assembly GCF_007990345.1. Lineage (NCBI taxonomy): Eukaryota > Viridiplantae > Streptophyta > Magnoliopsida > Malvales > Malvaceae > Gossypium > Gossypium hirsutum. Next base: position 51,361 of record NW_024402801.1, read on the forward strand.
TATCTTAAACGGGCCTAATATTATTTCTCAAATCCTCCCAAATTTTAAATGAGCCTTCGGGCTTAGTGAGTAGCTCGATCCATAAAAGTCTAGCGTTGAGTACTTATCTTGTTATGTCATAGTAGTGGATAAGGGAACCGCTCTTATAAATATCTTTCCAATGATGAAGAACGGATTGATTTTCAGCCCTTAAAGTTACTCTGAACAATTATCTTTTTTTTCAATAATCAATTTGTTCTCTTATTTTTTCGGTCTCTTCACTTCCTTAAATGAATCGATCTCCACAAACCACCATTTACTCTTCCCTACTCTTCGCCCTTGTTGTGCCTCGTATCAACAGTCTATTAACTAATAAAATAAAAAATATATCAAATCACGGGTTTTATATTTGGATGAACATTGATGAAAACATATGGTCAAGGTCATCTATCCATTCCTATTGCACAATTCCCAAGCTTGAAATTTTTAGTTTTAAAATATGAGGAATACCAATTTTCAATGTTCATTTTCTACTATTATATATCCCCAACATCAAATTAATTTCCTCAATAAATGAAATCAACTTAGGAAAGCCATTTTTTAGGAATAACTTAAAAGCTAGGCAATGATAAAACTTGAGGAGAAAGTCTTGTGATTGGTGGAAAAGAAGAGCACGTTTCAAGTTAAATGAGTAAGAGAAGACATCATCGATATAAAATAATATATATAGAGAGAGAGAGGTTCATATTTGATGTGAAATCGCATATAATTAATTACAATAAATATATTATATCATTACTAATAATATAAGCTTTATATTTATAAATGATAAAACGAAATTATATTATATAAATTAATTAAAATATATTAAGTAATAAATTATCAACAAATCTATAATTTTGAAAAATAGTAATTGTAACGTTTAATTGTTTTATTTATATTGCTTTTTCTTATAGTTTGATTTATTATTTGAATCTAAATTCATGTATAAATTATCATTTTATCGTAACTTTAAAGTTTTTAAATAAATGAAACTTTCTTATTAATAAATTAGTATGTTTCGTAACCATGCCAGCATACTCGATAATGTTAATTAAATCAATGAAAACTTAATTTTTTTATATTTCTTTTATTAATGGTGATGATTTGTTGTGGTGTTATCATTATTCATGGGTGGCAAATTAATTAATAAAAAAAAATTCAAGTATCAAATCGAGCTATTGAGTTATTCAAGTCAACTTGAAAAATAATTCGAGTTTCGATGTAAATTTTACAATTCGAATAACTCGAATAATAAATTAGTGTAAATATCCTTTTGTCCCTTCAGTTTGAAAATGAGAAAATTTGTCTCTTTCTCAATAAAAATTACAAAATAATCAAAATAATTTTCAAAAATTCAATTTTTTAAAAAATTATAAAAATTAAAAAAAAACTAAAAGTATAAAAGAAAGTAAAAAATTTCTAGAATAATGATTTTGAGACCTAAATAAGTTAATTAATGATTCAAGTTATCATACTAAAGTACTTTTCTATTTGGCTTTGGAAAAAGTTTTCAAATTATGATGTGGTTTCAAATTATTGCTCTAACATGGAATTAGTTATATTATAACAATATTTAATTTAAACATGTTTAGTTTTTTATTAACTAAAACCAATTTCACTCCGATTCGACTTGAAAAAATTTCAAATCGAGTTAGGATGATAAAATAGAACTTGTCAACTCGATTAAATCGAACTTTTTTACTTGACTCGATCAAACGCTCACCCTATATTACCGACCCGCTACTGACTAGGACCGACCCAACCATCTTAACTTGTATGTAGTGGCAGCCTATACAGTTCGCTTATATGAGTTCACACATGGCACAGTTCGCTCATATGAGTTTACACGTGGGGTTCGCATCATCATGCAAGCGAACCCATACTTAAGGCAGTGTTAACCTTAGAATTAGAATACATTTGACATACATAAGACCTACCTAATACGTATATAAATAGTAAATGGCCTCCATAAGATATAGACTCACAAAACACTTAATAAAGTCGTAATTTAATAACTTGGTGAATGAAGAAATGTCACGAAAACAAGAAGCAAAAGCTCATAGTTTTTCAAAGCACTTAATAGCACCTAAGCTATGAACTATTAAGGAAGGATTTTTTAAGGCAAGTTATATATCGGTTTTTTTTAATTTTTATTTATAAAAAATCATATGTTAATAATTTGTATTAATACATTTTGAAATATTGGTATGTGTGCAAATTATTTATTTACATAGTGTCATGTTTTATATATAATTTTTCATATTATATTTATGTGTAAATATTACCAATTCTCATGTTTCTTAAACACACTATGTGAAGAAAATGATTATTGAGTTTTTATAAATACAAAAAACAATTTATATATTTGTATAACTATAATCAAAACTAATTATTAAATGAACAAACAAAATTATAATTATAATTACAATTATTGCATTCGTATAATTGTGATCAGAAGAATTATTAGGATACACAAATGAACAAACTGATAAGCAAAATATATTTGACAAGGCGTAGTCAAACTTAAACCAAAATAAATTTGTGTTATGCCTCCCACGTCTACACCCTTGTGCCGCGAAGGAAGCATCACTAGAACACACAAATAGCATTGCCATACACCATCAAGGATAGTCACCACATAGATCCATCCCTTAATGCTCCCTACCCCAAGCTCACCAACTCACATTAAGAACATCTAGGTCATGCCCTAATAAGTCTAATTGAACTTTAACAAGAAGCAATCATAATATAAGGGACCTCGTCCAAACCTCCTATTCTATAAATACCCCATCTTCCAAATATGGAACACAAGAGGGATTATTAGCCATCTTTATACTAAACTACACCTTGAACCTCTATACTTTAGTGTTTTCTACACCACACCAGTGTGAACCACTAATACCTCAATCAACCCTAACATCTTTTATAATTTAATTGTTACAACAATTGGCGTTCATCTATGGAAATTGGATAAAGCTATGCTCAACCGACCAAAAACCTAAAGTGAAAAAAATGAAGTTCAACTTAAGCAAATTGATCAACAATACCAAAACCAAAATTACAAATATTCTATAGAATAAGCTACCTGGTTAATCAAATTATTTCAACACTAGGGGAATATCGGTAGTGATCAATATGGTCAACCATTTGGTCAAGGAAAACTACTATCAGCAACCTTGGGCAGAGTAGCCACTATGGTTCAAAACTATATGAATCAACTTGATCTAGTAGGAGGCAACCATCAACCACAACTTCAAAGGGTTAAGAACCTCACAATGCAAAATAGAACTCTTACAACACAACAATACACTAAACTACTAGAGCAACTTAAGCTCTTGTTAGAGGAGTACAACCAATAATAAGAGACAATATAACAAAATGTCAAAATCATTAAGAAGTTAAGAGTAGAGCGAGGTCATCCAGAAACATAATTATTAAGAGGTTAAGAGCAAAGGAAGGCCATCCAAAAATGGTGAATGTAGCAAAAGAAATGATATCCAATAAGGAGTAGTTCTCAAAGGCAACTTAGGAAGTTATTGGATCATTTGCCTACCGGCTTGATGAAGCATAGTCTAGCTTTAAATATACCTTCAAAAGGTTTATTTCCTTTCTTAAGGTCTTCATTTGTTACTCAATGAAATCTAGTTGGGCCATGCTCGCTCCTTTTGGGCCACAACTTACTCTCTTCTTCCTACATTGACTTGGCAATCCCTGCGCCAGCTACAGATTATCCAAGAAAAATAACGTGAAGTTAGATGTGCTAGCTAGGATCACATTCCTAATCAAGATTAAACAACGAGAGAAAATTCTATTAGAGTACTAAGAATTCCTAAGTTACAAAGCTCAAGTCTACATTTTAGATATATTAGGTTAACATACATGGATTATTTCCATAAAGAATTATCTAAAATAATCACCTTCCTACAAACCTAAAACAAGAAATTAAAAACTAAACAACAAATCCTACTTCAAGGTGTTTTGTCAAAGAAAAAGTTTTCTCAATTGTTGTTATGCTACTTCGAACCTGAAGAGGTGAGGTATGTGCTATAAGAAATACACAAAGGTAATTGTGGGCATCACATAGGGCGAAGTATGTTTTAAGCTCCTTTAGGTGATTTCTAGCCTCTGCCCTTTGCAACATAAGGAATCGTCATACTAGGACCATTCCTCATTACCATAACTTAAAAGAAATTTATACTTTAGTTAGAGAATACTTCACCAAGTGCTCAAAGCTAAAGACATTACTACCATCACTAAGAAACAAGTAGATAAATTCTAATTGAAGCATATAGTTTGTGGGTTTGGGATCTTGAAGATTATCATCACTAATAACACACAATTTGAAAAAAAAATTCAAATATTTTTGCTCCAACCACCATATAGAAATTGGCCACATATCTGTTAGGACACTCAGACCAGCAGACAGGCTTAGGTAGCTAACAAGAAAATCTTCGAAGGATTGAAGAAGAAAATAAAGGATTCAAAAGGGTCTTGGTTAGAGGAACTCTCGAGAATATTATGGGCACTCAAAATAATGTTGTACACAGGAATAGGAAATGCCATTCAACATGTTGTATGGGTCTAAGGTTATCATACCAACAAAAATTGGTGTTAGTACATTCAAGAACACACATTTCCAAGAAAAACCAAATGTAGAAGCCTTTTATGCCAATTTAGATGTCTTGTAGAAGGTTAAGAAAGCAATCGAAATTAAGCTAGCCATTTGTTCTTAAAAGATAGCAAGATATTACAACACCAAAGTACGCCATCAACAATTTCAAGATAGGGACATATGGTCATGCGAAGTGTGGATGCTATTATCCTAAAAGGACAAATAGGAAAAACTGTAATGTCCCAAAAGTCATTGGTGTCAAATTATGGTTTTGGGACCCTATTTTCATAAATTGAGCTCATGAATATCTGAAGTATATTATTGGTGAATTGAATTTTGGGTAGGAAAATTTCTTGAATTAGTGATTTATTAGAGCATAAGGACTAAATTGCAAAAGTGATTGAAGTTCAATTGCTAAGGAAATTTTAATTATAACTTGAACTAGGAACTAAAGTTGTAATTATACCACCTTAATTATTGTAGTGGCCAGTGGCTTATGATGATATACTTTTATTATAAGGCCAAAATCATAAATTAATAAATATGTTTAAAACATAATAAAAATAATAAATATCAAAATGGATGGAAAGATAGAACATTTTTCTCTTTATTCATGTAAGGCAAATTTTGCAAGAAAAGGAATAAGAAGCATTGGCCCTATGGTCTTGAATTTTAAAAATTCAATTAGTTAGTTCAATTTAGTCATTTTCTTGTATTTGTTATGTTTTTTGAAGTCTTGGGAGCTTAATCTAGCTAACCCATGTTTTAATTTGTCAAACCCGAGTACCGATATTATACAAGAGTATCGATTTATTTGTATGATAATGAAATTTTGCAAAAAGAAACAAATTCAAGTTTTGGTATCAATACAAAGAAGTTGGTATTGATACTTTTAAGAAGGTATCAATACCATCAACCAAGTATCAATACTTGTTTCCTAAACTTTGTAATTTTGCCATTTTAGTCATATTTGCTCAGACAACAAATTTTGGTATACGTAAACTAGGTTTAGGACAATTCAAAATGTATGTATGTTTATAATTGTATGTTTGATTCATCTACGATATGTTTGATGGATGTTGCCCTGGTAACGAATGTAACATCCTATTGCTTGGACCCAACGATCGGGTAATAGGGTGTTACATTTAGTGGTATTGTATATTTGATTCATCTACGATATGCTTGACGGACATTACCCCGACAACGAATGTAACATCATGCTGCTCGGACCCGGTGATCGGGTCGGGTAATAGGGTGTTAAAAAATTATCGTAAATTGGGAAAAACCTTACAAATAATTTAAATTGAACATAGATTATATAACAACCTTAACAACTAAGTCATCCCAAGGATAGGGAATGTAAGGCACCTAAAGAGGGTAAAAGCTCTCTTGTTAAGGTATGTAAGACTAGGTATGTTTCTAAAAAATAATAGAAGCAATTGCTAGAAAGTGTATCAAGTTATCTAGTTGTATGTGTGTGCGTGGAATGTATAATATGTGTTGTAATTGTGTTTATGCGTATGAAGCATGTATTGAGGTATGATTTGGTTAAGAAAATGAGATAACCTACCTGAATATATGTTTATATGGGATATGTGATGTGAGATTGAAAATGCTTGGAATGGGGTGTATCTGAGTGTGGAGAGATTGTGATGTGAGTTGGACACCGCGATGGTATTCAATGAAGTTCGTCGGGACAATAAAAAATGAATTTTGATATGAAAATTGAAGAAAAAATTCATGGCCATAACACATTCTGGAAAGGGCGGATGAACCGTATTTATCGATTTGGGTTCTTTGCGCGTACCAAGGTGATGATGGGCAAACCTCACACGATGTGAGTTTAGGCAAATCCATATCGCAAACACAGTAGTTCATGAGGTGCAAGGTGGCATTTTGTTAGTCATTGTGGCATTATATTGCCTTTATAAATACTTTGT